>NW_009649040.1:410420-444347 GCF_000708025.1 Charadrius vociferus | reverse complement strand
GATCGCTTCTTTGAAGGTAACTTCCTGGAGATAAATCCAATTGCAAGGAACAATTCACAACATCCTTGTCAATCACTAAAAATTGAACTTACTGATAGAAAACTGATGTGGTCAGAAGATGAAAGAGCTATTTCTTCATTTTCCTGGGATCTCCAGGTTCTTTGCTTTTCCTGAGCCCCTGGATCCTTGTATTCCTCCTTACATCTCAGGATTATAATTTCAGAATAATAATCTCAGGATTAATTTCAGAATTAGGTTGAATTGTTACTTTTTTTGAAGATACTTATTTAAGAAAAAAACAACCTCTAGGTAACATTTTCAAAAGCCCATCGGTCACTTAGGAGCCTGAAAAGAAGGATGTCAAGCGATTAAGAGACAAGATGGGGTATAATTCCCATTAACTTTCAGTGGTTGACAGGTACCTAATTAACATTTGTGCCATCAAAAATATTGCATTAGTCCTATTTTCAACAGTGCAAGGGGCAAAGACAAAAGTCCACTGGGGCATTACATTTGCATGTTCACCTACACAGCATTCTCCATTCATGGATGCATGTATTTTCAGCATAAAATTCTGAAGAAACTCTAGGTGAACTTGTAGTTTAGCTACGCAGAATCTAGAAGTTTCCAACTAAACTTCTCAGTGACCTCTGCTTTCAAAATTTTAATCTCTGATTTAGGAAATTACTTAGACTAATTTCAATTTTGGATTTTAAATTTTAAAACCCACAAAAATAAATTCTACTTCTACACCTCAGCCATCTTAGAAGAATTTATGTCTTAACATTTAACTTCAGGGAGAGCTTGTAAGGTCCAAGTTTGGTCAGATTTTGACATATGGTAAGACTGCACAATTTAGCTTTGTAAAAGAAAAAAATACAGAGTTTAAACTCTAGTCTGTTTGGTTTTAGTAAATTTTAAAACATAGTGGTTGAACATCATAGATTAAAAGAAATCCACTGATATCAAATACAGGTCTTAACTAATTTCAGACCTTACAATATCTGGAAAGTAACTCTTGCTTTCCACTGAGGTGCTGGGCATTGTGGCGGTAGATCTATCTCACTATCAATGCACCAGGAACTAAGTTTTAGTGCATGGCAGTGAATGTAATAAAGGAAAGAAGGGATTGATTTATGAGGGAAAATTTTTGAATAAATAGAGCAGGAAGGATGAACTTCATGTAAACCAAAATGGAATCAGGCTGCTGGCACTAAAAATAGAAAAGGTCACATGGAAATTTTTTAAGTTTGAAGGAAACCTGGCAGGTGAGGAAGATTTCGGAATGCTGCATCCTCTAGATATGAAGTTATAAAACCTTGTATCCTTAAATAAAAGATAGAACAGAAGTTGATACAACTGAAGAAGGAAATGGTGAAGAACAGGTTTAAGTAAAGTCTTGTTTAAGCAGAGGATGTAAAATCAGACAAGCAGGCTGACAACAAACTTATATGGATTTCAACATATATGCTACAAGTCTAAAAATAGCTGGGTGAACTGGAGTACTAGATGATAAATGAAGATATTAAAATAGCAAGTAGTAGACAGAAATTGGTGGAAGTTATGAGACAGTGAAATATTGAGGGTGTAACATATGGGCTATCCCAACAGTCACCCAGCTCAGAGAGTGACAATGACTGTGACATGCCAAGGGAGACAAGGGAGCCAACTGGGCAAAAAGCATGGTAATAAATGGAGATTTCATTTATGCCCATGAGTAAATATCTTGAAAGGTTACAGTGCAGAGACTGAATCTTTTGTTGCTCTCCTAGACCAACTAGTTAGCAATTCATAAGAGAAAAAGCAACTCTTGATGTAGTCCTAAGCAGTGCAAAGGCGACCAATGAAGAAAGGTAGGAGGGATAACTTTTTTTAATTCAAGATCCTTATTACAGCAAGAGTCAAAGTATGCTACCCTCTTCAGTAGCATTTCATTTCATTAAATTGAGAGCACTTTTTAAAATAAAACTGTAATCTAAAAGGGTAAAATGTTTGCATCTGGCATGGAGATTATTTACTGTCATCATATTATAATCTCAAGGTGAATGAATGAAATCAATCCAAAAAGACTTAAACAGTCACACAAAAGCTTAGCAGACCCTCCCCCTAAGAATCATCATATTTAAACAGTAAAGGAGAGTATTAGAAACTTAAAGAGAGTAGTTGGTCCTTCAAAAAGTGGAAGTTGTGTTCAGGTGAGGAAAATCTTAGCGTGTGTAAGATTCAGCAAGTTAACTGTAAAGCAGTAATAAAACAGGCCAGATAATATTCTGAGGAATAACTAGCTGAGCAGATAATAACGACTAATAAAAGCTTTTTCAAATATATCAGAAGCAGGAAGCCTGTCAGACTCTGCCAAATGGGTGATCACAATTTAAAAGAAGCACTTGAAAAAGATACAGCCATGACAAAGTTGCTAAATGAGTTATTGTGTTGATATTCATCACAAAGAGCCTTAGGGAGAATCCACACAGCCTTTCTTCAGAAGTGAAGAGTTTGAGGCACTGCATCAAATTGACATGTCAGCAGAAGAGGTTTCAAACAAATCTATCCAATAAACAGGAACAAATCACCAGAACCAGATGTTCTAAAGGAACTCAGATTTGAAGTTGCTGAACTATGAGATGTGCTATTTAGCTACGTCATCACTTAAGTTCAACCAATACCAAACTAAATTAAATGAACTAAAGCTGGCTAATATTCTTCGATTTTTGAAGGGGTGTTAGTGAAGATTTGAGCAACTTTTCCTTCTATACCAGAAAAATGGTATAAAAATATTAAAATATTGAATTAAAAGATACTAGAAGAGATTAGAAGAGGCTTTAACACACCTGTTGCAGAAAAGTCACACCTCTCCAGGCCATTGAAGATTTTTGCAGGACTCTATTTTAGAGAACCACTGGTGGTTTATAGAGCTTCAATGGATTTCCAAAAAGTCTTTGACAATACTCCTCAACAGAAATTATTATAAATGCCATTTGAGGAAGGTCATTCCCTGAATAAAAAAGTAGTTAGCAATCAGGGGACAAAGGTATGAGAAAATAGTTGGTCTTCGCTACCTGCATAGTCCCTAGGGAGTTGTCCTACAAAGGGGAAAAAACACAACTGTCATGATACCACTTGATAAAGCAAATGTGCACCAAAAACTGGCACTGAAAGAGAAATCTTGGGCCCATTTTGATTAGATCCCTGAAGACATTGGTTCCATGCCTAAGACTGCTCAAAAAAAGAAAATGCACGTTGGGAAAGAAAGCAAGAATAAAGTGGGAAAACAACATTATGCGACTATATTATAATTTTGTGCCAAAAAAAGTTAAGTATTGTTTACCATTCTGGGAAGCCTTTTCTAAACATTTATGAAAGAACTAGAAGAGGCACAGGGATACATTATTGATAATCAGAGGTAGAGAAAGACTTCTGTGCATGGAGAGATTGTACAGGCTGGGACTTTTAGACCTAGAAAAGAACAATTCATGGAGAACAGAGTAGAAATTCAAAGGACGGTGAAAGGAGAGAATGACTAGAAACAGTAACTTGCTCATTTACACCTATCTATCTCAAGAATAAGGAATCACCAGATAAAATTCTCAGACAGAGGATTTAAAACAAACAAGAGGAATATAAAGCATGCAATTTCATCCCATAGCTCATTGTTCAAGACCAAACGTCTAAATGGCTTTAAAAAGCATTTACAGAAAGTCTATGATTAAAAGACATCTTGCAGTTCAGGAATTCCCCAAAGCACAGATTTCCAAAAGCAAACTTCCATGAATGCTATCTTCTCATATTCACCCATTGTTCTGCTATTTTCCACAGTCAACTTTGGCCATGGGTTTAGTGAGACCCATTGACTAACCCAATGTCCTTATGCTTTTTCTGAGGGATCTCCACACACCGGTGCTGAGGTATATATTCTTCATTGCCTTATGTCTTTCAGGTGACTCTTTCTCACTAGTGACATTCTATGCAGCTTACAAATTCATGAGTGGGCTTATATATGATCTTGGTGGAAGACAAACAAAAAGGTCTCCAAAGTTCCTGGTTTCATTTTCAAAAAGGAAATTGATTCTTCCATTATAAGTGTGTCTTATAAATTCTTCGGGGTGATGATTGCTTTCTGTTGCTTTCTGTTTCTTTCATGTAGGGGGGCTAATCCTGAGAAACAAGAAGGCACCAAGATAATTTCTCGAGGTCCAGAGGCGAGATGTCTCTGCTCCTCCTGCTCCCAAGTAGCTGTGCAGTTATGAGTACAGATCTCCAGGCCTTAGATCAGAACTGTCTGCTTGTGCTGTGGCGGTACTGCTCAGTGACTCCAGATGTTGCCGCAGATGCAGAAATACGTAGAGACAAATCTAAAATCAGACACTGTTGAGCATTAGGTTTTGTAAATCTAACATGGGCTTGTCTTCTTTTAACCAATCTAATCTTCCTCCAAGGGAGTATATTACTCTGTTTTACTTTTGGCCTTCTTTCGCTGGCTGACCTCCTCCTAATTAAGGCAACCCATTGGAGGGCCAGCATCTTATGGCTTCTAAGACATGCACAGCCAGAAAGTCATGTGTCTTTTCTGCTTGATCTGACCTTAAAATGAGAAGAAAAGGATTAAAAACAAGCAAATGACTCTCCTAAGAGAGAAGGGAGAAAATCCAGCTGCTGGCAGGCACACAGCAGCAGCAGAGCAGGAGCGCACTCCCCCTCGCCTTCATCCTGGGCCCCTGAGTGAACACTCAGGGTGGTCCCCGGAGAGCTTGCATGGACACCAGAGTCCACCCGTCACAAGCTCACTGTCAGTCCCGCAGGACTGACTGCAGATGCACAGCAACAGCATTGTGATGTTACAGGAATAACTGTTATGTTACATGATAGTGATTTTTATGACTGTGTCAAGAAATACCAGAAAGAAACAGTTCAAATAATTTAATTAAGCCATGCAGCACTGAAATTACAGCTGAAATTACAGGACACCAGGTTTCATATTGGCACTTCTGCCAACATATGTTAGAGAGAAAGTATTTCAAGCTACCTCCATACAAAGAAAAATCCAAATATAGACACAGTGATTTTTTATTTAAATGTGTGTTGTTTGATTGACTTGCTTAAGTTGAGGAAGTGATATTACATCTACAAGACAAAGTATGATTTTTACTAGAAGATTTTGCCAGTACCGTGGTTTGGATATATCTGTATTTGAGTGCAGATCAAGGCTGAGTTTTTTCTGTCAGATAGGCCTTTGGTACTGTACTTTTAATCAGTTCCTCCAGAAAAGAAAGACACAGAAAACCCCTCATTTCATCTAGATGCACCTGCCTCAATGAATGATGACTTTGTTCCATTATTTTATTTCTACACTTACCTTTATTGCAACAGTGAAATAATTCTTGCAGAACAAAGTAAATTCTTGGATTGACTATATGTTTACAGTACATAAAACCATTGAGAAATTTACCTACTGATTATCCCAAGCACATCTTCAATACTTCTCTAAGTACAAGAGGCAAAGATAGAATATAGCTTTTACTTGAAATAAGGCATCCAATTTTTCACACTGTTTCAAAACTATATTTCTTCTCCAGCAACAACGTGCTTTTGTGCCAACTCCTAAATAACCATAAATTTCTTTTTTATAAACCTTAATGAATACTTGGCCAAGATGCTGTAACTATTGGCTTCTACCTTTGAGCAGAAATGGAAAAAAAGTGTACACTGAGTAAAATGGAAAAAAGATCACAGCAAGCCCAATGTTGCATTTTGCATTTAATGTGAAGGAAGCCTTGTTTTCGTGGTGTTGCAGTTTTCAGTGTTTTTAATCTTAAAGTGGCTGATCAATTTAAGGTAAGTGGCAGGCATTTGGCCTAGTTCCCAGGCTCTGCTTTCCTCCGAGAAAAGAAAGGATTCAGTCAGACACACAGACAAGGGGCATCATCAGTGGCTCTCACATTCCAAGCATTTTAGCACAGATTAAGTTGGAATGGTTTTACTGTTTACTGAAATCTCCTAGGTGTTGCATTTTATCCCCCTCTGGCTGTGGTTATCCAGGTTGAGCTTCTCAGGTCAGGACCTCTGTAAGAAAAATGGCTTGTAGAGCCTTGAAGGGAAACACACAGCACAGGTCAAGACTCCTTATTAAAATGCAATTTCAGCAGCTTATTGCAAAATGTAAGTCCCCAGACAACAGGTAATTTTGCAGTCAACTTTTTTGCTAAAGCTTGCAGCAAGGCAAGAGCTGTTTTACATGCATTCCAGAGGAAAAAGCGAAGATAATCTTCTTAACAAGGACAAAACCTCAGCACTTTGTGTGTCTGGAAATAACCAGCAGATAATTGCGTGTTATTTTTAGCCTCTTTTTTTGTTTGTTTGTTTTAGGTGCAACAAAGTATAGATTTCAGTGCCTAATAACAAATTCAAATTTGGCGTTATTACATAATTGTGAAAATTTAATAGGTCCTTTTAAGAGTTTGTATCTTCAAAAAATATTTTTCATAAATATAAGTTATATGTTTTAATATAGTCACCCATTTTGCAGACACTCAGGGCCAGAGTTTTTGGAGATATTATGGTGGCAAATTACCTCAGGCTTCCTGGAATTGCATGCACAAAGGGCACTGTGTGGGAGAGTTCACACTATTCACGTTCATAGGAGTTCTCAGATGTGCAACTGTTTGCAGTATCAAGATCAGATGTATGAGTGAGTATATGACAGTTGTTGGCCGTTTTCTTACTGATAGCTTTATAGTTTAAAAAAAAATCCTCACCTACTGTTGGTTTTTTTTTCAGTTAGTTATGGCTTTAAAAACAAATTCATCACCAGATTGAAATGCCCAGCATTTTCTGCCCAAAAGTGAACTAGTGGTTTTGAAATTTAAGCAGAATCAGAGCATGAAAAAATAGGGGGGTACGCTTTTTTTTCACAAGTGAAGACATTTCTCAGATATTCTAGCCAATTTATAAACAGTTTCCCTTGAAAATGTCAGTCTTTCCACAGCTTGGGTTTTAATGACCCCTAATAACACATTTGAAGATATTCTGTTCCTTAAACGATATATTGAAGAATAATGTTCCAGATGTATACATGAGCATGCATATGCATGTCAGTGATTGGACTGAACTGAACTGACCCTGCTGGGTGCCTCTGAGTCCCAGCCTCACAGAAACACTCTGGGAGGTATCAACACATTGCAGCCAGGTGCCAGTGCCTTTCTGGAAAGCATCATTACATAGTCAAAGCCTCTGTCATTAATGCCTTTTTTCCCTAGTTCGGTCTTTAAAAAGCAAGGAGTAAATTCAATGGGAAAAGTTGCTTGTTTACCCAAACATGTTAAACTACAAGGGGATACGCTTGTAGTCTTTAGCTAGGAGATAATGAAGAGGTGCTGCAGTGAGAGTTTGTGAAGGCTCGGATAGCCATCAGGAGCAGGGTAAGGAGGAGCTGCGTACAGTCCACGCACACTGAGGCAGAGAAGGAGTTAACGGCAGCCCCTAGGAGGGGCAGGAAGCCGACCAGCTGTATGCAATTGCAGCTGCTGCTATAAAAAGGCTTTGCCTTAGAGGATAGGGAATCACACTAGAAGGGAAGGAAATTCTTCTTGTGAACTTAGTTCAGTTTTGAAGGGAAGGAAGTGGGTTCCTGATGGTTGAGTCCAGGGTCTCTGAAATTTGGAAGGTCTTGCAAGTATCTGGCGGGTAGAGTGAATTTGTCCCTTTGGTCAATGGCTCTTGCTTGCCACTGGGGTTGTCTAGCCAATGTGTGTCTTAAGCTTTCTTTTATGTTCCTGTTTAGCAGAAAATTGTTGAATACTGTAAAAGATGACACTGTATCTCATACTGATTTTTTTTTTTATGTCTACCTCTGTGCAGAAGGCCGGTGCTGAACCTTCTGCAGGGGGAGCTTGATTTCTTATGGGACTGTTCTCGTGAGCTCTGTGAAAGAGAACTAGGTCTAGGTAGGTCAGGAAGGGGTGTGAGATGCTGACTGGGTAGATTTGTAATGCCACTCTCCCAGAACAAGGCTGCCCTTGATAGAGGGTTCAGCTCTAAAGGGAAGGAAGCATCTTCCTGACAATCCTTGAGGAAATAACTTAACCCTTAAGGGGAAGAGAGCAGAGGAAAAAGGCTGCTTTATGTAGTCCAATAAATACTCTCATGCATACAGAGAGGTTTAAAAAAAGAGGGTTTTGACTTGACATTCATTTATTCCACATGTTGCTGTCCTCTTCCTCCTCTCAAAGTTTGTATAAATTCCTCTGTGGGGGATAACCTCAGCTGAACATGTCCTAATAGTACAAATAGATTACTTTTTTCCCACCAATAAAATATATTAGCATGTTATCAGAAACTATAGGCAAGATTCTTCCATCTCTGTTTTTAAGGTGAAGGCACACATACAGGTCAAGCAAAAAGAACAGCCATAGGTAAATAAAAATCATTTCTAACCATGATGCCACAGTTCAGTTGCTGGAAGACTGCAGGTATAGCACATAACACACAAATCCCTTAGCCGTTCTTGGACACCAGCTTTCCTCTGCTGGCTCTACAGGCTGGCTGGCTCTTACTTTCCTTTGGCTAGTCTGTGGAAAACAGAGAGGGTTTTATTAACCAAGATTGCACTGCTTGGGAATGGTTCGTAGCTTGCCAAGCTAATCACAGCAAAGTGTCGCAAGATTAGATTTGTCCTGGCTGACTAATACAGACTCCTATGAGACAGAAGGAAAAAAGTAGCAGAAAAGGAGTAGGACAAATAAGATCTAATAGGAACTCAGGCCAGTTGTGCTGCAGGGTGCAAAAGAAATAGCAAGTCCAATTCCCATTTGTATTTGAGATGCTCTGATACTAGTAGAGGAGAGCACAATGGAGTTCAGCACAAATGAGACGCTGATGTTCGCCTCTCAAATTGCTTGGGCTGTAAGTGGTCATGTCAGACACAGCTTTCCCAGAGAGGGGTAAAGAAGTCTGAGCTCCTTTCTTTCCTGCCACATGATTGATTAGCAGGTAATTGTACCTCTAGTGTCACGTGAAATGGCCATGGCTGACCCTGCTTGTAGCAAGGCGGAGTACGATACTAAAACCAACTCCAGCCTTATGGCATGCAGGGGAAGTCCTGATTTTACAGGCATCATGTACCACACATGGCATGGTGACCATTATTTAAGGAGCCGGAAGTCAGCAGCTGACTGGCAGTTTTGATTGCTTCCTTCTTCTAGCCCAGATCTTCAGATAGGGCCCATTAAAAAGAGGTTTTTGAAGAAGGCTTCTCTGTTTGCTCACAGTTTGTCTACGCAGAGCTCTGCTATGCCTAAATGACTCTGTGATGACCCTTGTGTAGTACAAGCATGTAACTAAGATGTCATGGATAGGAAGACAGTGCTAATCAGTGAAACTGCTATACATCCCACATGAATGCTCTTTATCTACCCCATATATAAAGTAAAATATTACTTTGTGTTCCATCATTAGTTTAATTCTGGGCATACAAAGAGTTGTTCTAGTTAAACTTATTCCTGTCCAAACAGCAAGAATATGAGGAAAAATAATTTTGCCCTTAATTCACATCCTCCTTTCATCCAAACTAATATTCAACTGTGGACACCCTTGAGAACCTCAGCCTAATTGCACTGAATAAATGAAGTAGGACGGGAGGCCTAAATTCTCTTAAAATGATTTATTTATGTTGTTGGGGGCTTTTTTTATTTACCCAAGCAGGCTATGCTGAGGCATCAGGCTATGTCTTGCAGACAGCATCTGAAGTTATAGGCTTGGTGAATGATATCAACAAAACAAACATTAGGTCAGACAGATGCTTTAATGATTTGGTTGACAGAATAGCAGAAGAATAGGAGCCAAAAGGCCTTCATTTAATCCCCAGTTAGGTCATCATTATTATTTATTTCTTACAAGAACATAATGATTAAAGAGAAGACTCATAATTCAGATTATACAGTTCAGTCACTTATTTGAAGAAAGCCAAAAAATGGAATTGTTGATTTCTAATAACTGAGCTAATCTCCCAAGCTGTTGGCATGACAGGCATTATTTTTTTGACTTGAGCCAAAATTTTCAACAGGGAAATCCTATGAAAGTTCTCTTTCTTCTGAGAGCTTGGTAGGAGCAGTGCTCTGCAGACATCTGGATTGCAATCATTAAATCAGAAGGTCACTTACATCTTTACCAAGCTCCTGTATTATTTCAAATTAGTGTGTGGCATCCCCCTCAAAGGTAAAATGGAATATAATATGCTGCGTTTGAAATCTATACCCATGTACTTGTTTAATAACCTAAAACAACATTTTAACAATTGCATTCACTCTCACAAAGTCTCTGTGATTGGTCACAAATAATTATATCCATATTTCAACCTACATTTTGGAACATAGGTGCCTCTTACAGGCAGTTTTCCATTAAGTTTGTTTTAAGGCAATAAAGCCTGACATTTCTCATGCTGCAGGTCACAATGCACACTTTCATAGGAATCTATAAAATGTATGAATAAGGCTGCTTTTAGAAACATATGTTGATTTTCTGAGTATTTAATGGTTAACTTTTTTAAAAAAAAAAAAAAGGTATCCCATTAGAAGGAGCTTTGGATGAATAGCAGGAAGTGCTTCAAATGCTCAGATGCTTGAAAGTAAATCAAATAGGCCAGGATATTTGTTAATTATCTTCCCCACCAAAAAGCTGGGAGAGTAACTGTGGAATTCAGATGTTAGCTCTGCTTTGCTGTAACCATACCACACATTGCATCAACTTTTCCAGACAAAATTTAGAAGCCAAATTTTAAGACTAATGCTCTT
Source organism: Charadrius vociferus (assembly GCF_000708025.1). Lineage (NCBI taxonomy): Eukaryota > Metazoa > Chordata > Aves > Charadriiformes > Charadriidae > Charadrius > Charadrius vociferus. The sequence goes on along the minus strand of NW_009649040.1, from coordinate 433,563 downwards.
AGCTTATTCATTCAATGGAGACTTTCCAAGTAAATTTTTAATCTATAAAAAAATTACAGTTAATTTCCTTAGAGTATTTTTTAAATCTTCTGTAGATCCCACCTATGTTTCTAGGTCCTCTATTCTTTTTTTCTTTTTCTTTTGTTTTTTATTTGTTTATTTCTTACAGATGAGTTTTTACAGTTTTCAGCCTCTAGTTTATTACAAAATCGGGGGGGTGGGGGGAGAAAGAGGAGAAAAACAGAGAGAGAAAATGAGAAAAATGAAGGAAAGAGAAAAGGAAAAAAGAGAAAAGGAAAGTACTGTGGCATGAAACTGTTAAGGAGTCTGACAAAATGAGCCACACTTTTTCAACAATTTTATTGTTGAATTCATCCTTTATCTAGTCCAATTGACATTAGCTAGGAAATTCACGAAGGATTAAGTTACTATTGAGTGCCATAAAATGACCTTGCTAAAGTTCTTTTACAGACCAATTTAATAATATTTCCTTGCTGTTTATGCATCAAACAATGCTATCTTTATGTTCACAGTTGTTGGAAGAAAGCAGCTAGCTTCTCATTTGTTCCCATATTTATCTGCAATAAATTATAGATGCAGCTGATGGCATCTGGGTATCTGTCTGAGTCAATGGTAAATGCCTGAATCTAGAAATTAGACAGTTACTTCTTTCTTTCTTTTTTTTTTTTCTTCCATCATTTTGTCCCTTCTCTAATAATAGAAAAATTCAGAAAACATTGGCAAATACTTTTAATTTTTTATGAATCAGTTTATTTGTAAAAAGTTTAAAAATAGGTTCTTCATAGTTTTTCCTACGCCAACATATTTCAGATTTTACAATGTACTCAGTAGCCTGCTGGTAAACAAACTGAATCAAAAATGAAAATTTCATGTGCTGTTTTTCTTGTAAGTGACATTTTACTGATTTTTGGAAAATGGATCATCTGTTGTGCAGTGCTTGGATTTATCCAGTTGGTTGATCTTGGTCACACAGTCTTGAAAGTAAATGGAGCAAAAAAAGACCCAAACCCAAAAAGTGATGGGTAGCATAGATGAACGAAATCCTCAGTTCATGAATGCAGGTAGAAAGCTTTAGGGCAGACTGTTAGCTTAAACACTCCATGACACTGTCCATGAAAGCATGGGTTAACTTTGCGCAAAGGAAATAATTGATTCTCCATCTCTTGATGTATCTAAATGAAGAATAGATGTTTTAGTGGAAATTACAGTATAGTCAAGGGCAAAGTATTGTGTTCAGCACAGGCTGAGTGGCATTTAGTAGACTGGGATGCAGGTAGTGAGAGTAAAAAGATATGGCTTGTGCTATATCAGAGGTCAAACAATCCCTGTGCCCCCTTCAGTCCTTAAAATCTGTGACTAAGATGTGTTAAAGCCCAGTTTTGCACTAATGGAAACAGAGAACGGTCAGAATATAGGACAGTGGTTCCAGTTAGAGCTTGGCTAAAAAATCAGAGTTTTGTAACCCTATTTTTACATGGTGTCATAGGATTAATGGTCAAGATATCTACTTACCTCTTATTCAAAAGATACAGCATGTCTCCCTTAGTGTTGTCTCAGTGTTAACCAAAAAGTAGAGAAGCCCCCACTGAAATATCTGTCCTTCAGCACCATAGCTTGCAGTCTCACATTCCAGTGAGACTTAACTGCAAACCTAGAACATGTCAACAAGTATAAGTTAACCAAATTGAGAAGTCCTGTAAAATATTTTATATGAATATCAGAGCAAAATATTCTAAAATAGTGCTATCACAAAAGCACATAGACTAATAATCAGAGTACATTTCATCCTGGAAGATATTCTGAATTTAGGTGGTATTACTCACTGGGGTGGGTAAGAATGGGAAATGTTAAGAAATTAATTTGTGAAAAAAAAAAAGAGATTTTAACAGTATAAACAATATACTTTTCAGAGTAGAAGTCGTATCTAGAATCTTAAAAGCTGCTGCATTACTGTTATTGTATTAGTATGCACGTTAAAAACATTATCTAAGAAGGGCTGGGGACAACCTGACTACCCAGCAGTAGGGAAACCTGACTACCCACAGCCCTACGGAAACTGCAAAGTGCAAGTAAACATAATATAACCTGATAGGATTTGGGTAGGTTGTAAATCTGTAGATAAAAACAACCTGGGAGAAGTAATTTGCGTGGATTTCAAAAAGTTTTGATAAGAACTTAATAAGGAAGTCAAATGATCATGGATCATTGGCCAAATGGCTTGTCTGGATTAAAAATTGGTTGAATGATAAAATCAAAGTAATAATGAACAGGTGCTCTTCAGAATGATAAGAAATAATCCTAAGATATGGCAGTTGCTGCTATGGGCAATGGTGTTATTTGATACACTTAGAACTCATGCCATGAAAGAGAAAGTAAATTTTCATGTTGAAAAGGTATTATATTCAAAGTTAAGCGCCAGCTGGAGGAATAGGAGATGTAATTGGTTATTTCAAAAGCCTACTGGTTTTCAAAAGGGTTTGCTCAGACCCAAAAAAGGAAATAAAATAGGTTTTCCAAGCCATTTTTTTCATTAGAACAAGATAAAAATAGATAAGTATTATGGGGAGTTGAAATTCCAGCTGCAATTTCTCACTGAATTCTTGTACCATGGCTGAAGGTGATTGAATACCAGAGATCAAAACTTTTTTGGACAAACATGTGAGAAGACATATTTTAAAAACATCTTTTGTCTGCTGATAAACTCTGATTCTTTGCAAAGGAGGATGTAGAAATACAGTAAAATGTGTTTCTATTTCTTGTGCAAGTGATGTTAGCAATTGTCATTTGGGTGTATAAGGGTATTAAATGCAATACTGTTTTACCTCGCTGTTACAAGTTGTAACAGAACTTGTCTGTTGTCCAAGACACAGAGCAAAAAACTTGCAAAGATACACTGGTAAGGTGCCCTTTGTGTATCAACTTACCTTCATGGTCCTCTAGTACAGAGTGAAAAGATGAATAACATAGAGGATAAATGGTCTCAGGCACATGCAGGGCTTATAAAGATGAATATGATTTTAATCCTAAAGAAAACAAGAAGTTGAAAGGCACCTGAGTGAAATATTGAGAATTCTCAGGGATTCCACAGAAATTCACAGCCCATCTGCTGTCCACAGCTGTGCAATCCAGGACAAAAAAAAAAGAAAAAATTCAAAGGCAGTGCATTTCTGACTAAGAAGAGGAAATATTTCATTCGTCAGTGTGCATTTAGACTGGAATTCAACACTGCAGGAGGTAGTTGCAAGATTGCTGCAGTTGGATTTTACGAAATGATTATTCATTAGTTGTTTGTTCATTAATATTTGTAGCTATACAATCCAACCCCGTGATAAGAGTGCGCAAACTTCCTACCTCAGGCCATAGGAAATCAAGACTAAACCCCCCTTCGTACATAGTTTTTGACAATGACAAGCAATGCCTACTTGGGAAGATTCTTAAACTACTAAAAATGGTGATAGCTTGCAAATCTGACACTTTTCCACCTTTAAACCTGCTCCTGAGGCCAGACCACCTGCATGAATTGTTGCGGTAGCAGTTCTCAGGGTTCCCCGAGCTTGACTGATTGTTAATCTGACCTGAGCCATGGACACAGTCATCTTAAAGTTCAGTTCTCAGAGCAACACCAAAGAGAAGGAAATGCCTCTGTGAATGGATCTTACAGAGTACGGAGGCTGGAGAGGAAGATCTAATAATCATCAAACAGTGTGATGTTTGCTTAATTTGTTATCGGCTGCTTTAATGTTCAGAGGCTCCTAAAATCATCATAATATATATTTCTCCCTTTTCTCTCTTTCAGTTGTCCAGTCTGAGCTGTTCTTCCAGGTGCTGACTGTTGTCCTCATTCCCATGGCAAAATACATCTCCTCTTTTCAACTTCTAAACCTTCCACCCATGCCAATGATGCACAAATCTAGTACCCTTTTTCATCAGTTATCATCTCCCTGTTTCCTGTGCTTTGTTTTCTGTTCACATCTTCATTCCCCGTGCAAGCTCTCTTGACGCTATTTTCTTCATAGTTTTAAACATCAACATGAAAGGACTTTTCGTACTTTCTCTGTTCAACGTGCCTCATCCCTCGGCATAAAAAAAGTGTATACCTGATGTGGGAAATTACACCTAAAACCTAGTTATCTACAGCACTTCTTACACTCCATCATCTTGTAATGACTCAGAAAAAGATACGCCACTTGGTTTATTGCCTGGACAGGAAGATGTCCAGGTATCTTCTTGTCTTTTCCTCAGTTCTACATCTATAGGCTTACACTTCCCATCATGAATTTAATTGCATTTGTTTTGATACTGTGCCTATTGGCAGTAATTCAAGGAGTGTTGCTCGAGATCAGTATTCACCTGTTACATTCTTCTAGCTCCTCCTCATTTCTAGCCTTTAAATCATGTTAAAATGCATGAAAGATATAAAATGTTTTGGATTTTTTTTCATTTAAATGATACTGAGTGTCGAGCACAGGCCAAAGCAGCCGTATGTTAACCCCTTGCTTTTAGAGATGCCCATACAAAGAAAGCTGACACCCCTATGCAGAAAAAATAGTTTGTGGCTCAGAAAAGCAGATGAGAAGAATCAAGTGAAATTGGATCACACTGGGCAGCCCCAGCCACTTCCAAATCTCTGAGAGGCTCAAGGCTAGATGAGTCACAAAGTACTGATATCCATTTAGACCCACCTTCTGTAATAACCAAATTGCTTTGCAATTATTCTGCATAATAATTTACTACTTTGTGCCATGTACTTTTTAAGCTTTTCATAGCAGAATCTGTGTTAACTTACGGTGCATAAATGATTATGTTCCCAATAACATCCAGAGATGTAAATGAACAGAGATTTACTAGGGACCAAGCTGGCAGAGCAGTGTAGCTCATGCCCAAATAAAATTTGTCTCTATGGTCTGTATTCATTAAATGCCTTAGAGCTCACATGAAACTAAAAATTTAAGGAAGGGATTTTGTGGCAGAGTTGGATGTAAACAAAGCCAGTATTGTTAACTGTTTATGTTCCGTGTGATTCCACGTCTGCAAGTCTGTAATATCACAGTTGCACCAAAAAATGTGAAAATACTACATTGCACGCACATTCTTGCCTGCCTCTAAGTGAAGATACAACAAATAATAGCAAGACCAAGCAAAAAAACCCCTTTTCTTACTCCTGCTTAATGGACATCCTTTATTTGACAAATGAATTTACTATAATGCTATATTCACAGAAATTTCTATGCGTTGCTCTGGGACACATGAAATTTGGGTGAGTAGCTCAGATACATTAGAGAATAATCACTGCTGTTGAACACAGTTGTACTGGTTCATCTTGGAGGTGACAGCAACAGCGGTGTGTTGTGGGCTGCACCACAACTTTAAGAGAGAGAAGAAAGTAATCACAATATTCTCAATTTAAACAACGAAGTGCAGTAAAACATAGCACTAACATGCTTTAGCAAGGTGATCTTTAACTGACAGGAGCTCTGTCCCTTACACAAACCACAGCAGGCTTTGTCTGTAGGAGCAGCCCCTTTCACTAGGTACACCAGTACAAATTTCTCAGGTTTGTTGAGAGTCAGCGGTACAGCCTCAAGACAATATTGGCCATCCAAAGGAATGAGAATCCTTTTGTGAGTTCTGCAGTCCTAGGTTAACAAGCCATCGGCCTGAAAGTACAGTGAGAATTCGTTCACCACAGTGAGAAAAGATCCAGAATGAATGGCCTCTCGGATCCCTGTGAAAATGATGGCAGAAGGAGAAGGAGAAGGAGAAGGATCTGTTTAGCATGTCCCATCTTAAGTATTTGTTCCGGCTACTGACAGCAAGGCTAAGAGCTTGGCCAAGTGCATATTCAGCATTAGCAGATCTCGGGGAACTCTGGTATAGAGCCAAAACCAAGCTGTGCCATCTGAAAGACAGAAAATGTCAGGATTTTGACATCTTATAATTTGGCTAGTTTTGAACAGATCTACATAGTTCCCACAAAAAGCATTTTCTTGACTCCAAGACTATACTGCTGCCAAATTTCAAAGCCTATTTGAAAACCATGGAGATATGGAAACTTTTCAAACAAAATTAATGATATTTTAATGTGGTTGAAAGCATTAGACATCCTAGCGATAAGGGGAACTTGTACTGCCCCTGTGTTGTAGTTCAACTGTTTATAGAACAGCATAGCAGAGATCCTTAGAGAGTAAAGTTAGACTTCCTCTTCATAGGCATTGTATATCTTTTTTTCAGAGCTGCTGTAATGCAGAAATAAACAATCTGTTATTACAGCCCTGTTATATGTTATGGTAGACATATTCATGTATAGCTGCATGCAGCAGTGGAAAATACAGGTTGAAGGGGCAGGTAAAAGGAAAGATACTCGTACTGTTTAAAGCTCAGGGATGAAACTCATTTAAATCAAGAGCACTTTGCTCTCAGATAGTTAATAGCAAGCAAATCAGGCAATGCAGAGGGAATTTGCAGTGAAAAGGACCCCTTTCAGTCTATATTTCATGGTTCTCTTTAAGGAGGGGTCCCCTCTTTTCTTTTATTTTTAAATCAATGTCTTTTATAGCAGTCATTGTGCTCCCTGTCCCCCCCACTGAAATGACAGGATGGGTTTCAGTTTATCCCAGTGGGAGCCCAGCATCCTGGAAGCCAAGTGGTGGGATATCTTTGTAACTGCTTGGCAATTCCGATCAGGACAAAAGTTCTCCAGCAGGTTAGAAAGATGGATTCAACGACTATGGGACCAAAACAAACCAACAAATGTTGGCCAAATTAATCCCTTGGTGTCAGCTATTTATTGTGCTTTAATATGATAAAACCAAGAATTAATCTGGAACCTGCTATCTGGCAGTTCTGCCTTGAAAGAATTCTGACCTGATTTTCAGAGGTACCCACAGCTCCTGCTGACTCCTGTCGGAGACGTAATCACCCAGCACTCCCAATAATTTGACCAGTGATTAACTGTAAATTTTCCCACAGTATAAGATGCCTTTTAAAATGCTTTCTAAGGCACTTTTTTGAATCCTTTAAGATTTATCAAATCTGGAAAGAACTTTGGGGACAGGGGGATACTGCAAGCTTGGTCATTTAGCTACTGTGTTAAGTGGAAAAAGTGAACAGAAAAACAAAATGGTATATTATTATTGAAGTATCTAGCTCTCTTTGTGTACACATATCAAGTATTTTTATGGAGGGAAAAAAAAAAAAAGATGCCACACCCAAATCTTCATTTTTCCTCAAGCAACTGCCTGCTTTCTGGTTTTTTTTATGGCCAGAGAAAAAAATGTGTTGGTATGCCCTGAGCCAAATAGGCACCTGTGCTCTGCTGCAGCTCTATGCCATTCTGACATTGATATGACTATAGCTTTAGTTGTGATTATGTTTGTCAATGAAAATACATTTATTTCTGAATTCAAAGACCAGATTTACATCTTCTAGGCTTCAAGATAGTTTGTTATGGTCTAGTTAAGCCACTGTGGAAAAAGCCGTATTTAAGCTACAGAAATATTTCAGTCCCAATACAACAAATGAGTCACGGAAGCTGTAGAGCGGTATTGCTTTATTGATTTGCTGGATCTACTGCATTACAGCTGAAACATTCATCAAATCTAATATGCAGCATATTGTACACTTACTAATAACTAGCAGAGTACTTTTGTGCTTTTTAAATTGCTCTTGCCACCACACCTTAAAAATGCTAAACGTTTTTTGAGATACCAGTTCAATTCTTCCCTTGGGCAAGAATGGATTTTCTCCTATTTCCTCAATATTTCTTCTTCATTTCTTTGTGCACTGAAGTCATCATTCAGTTAACAGAAACAAATATGATTCCAGGAACAGTGCTCATGAGAAAACTACTAGTCCAGAGCCAGAAGAGGGAGCCTAGAGAGCAAAACTTTGTTATTATTTCTTTGCCACCAACTTCAAGGCAGGGTTGGATTTTTGTTGTGTTGGTTTGGTTTTTTTAATAATTGTTCCACAATAGAACTGCATAGGGGCATAGAAATGGGAATAATAGGAATTTTCCTCCTCAAGTTTCACTGTTATGAAAAATACCATCAAAGAGTAGAAGGCATTGACCTTTGATCATCGGATTTGGAGAAGACACATAGATGCCATAGTGCAAAGCTCAGCCTTTTATTGTGGATCTCAACCACTCTACTGATCACACTCCTACCTTCTTTTGTAGATGTTGGCAGGGAATAAAAAGCATTTCTACTCTTAACCTTCATTTTCCTCAGTCTCACCTCCAAACCCTTATTATGGTTTGGGGTTTTTTTTCTCTCCTTCATTGTACTTTTCCTAATTTTGGCCACTTGAAGAAATGGGAAAGGGTCCTTCCTGGTGCCATGCTTGCTCAGCTGTCTCTGTCCTGTTTTATATGGGTCACAGTGATCACTCTTGTAACAAGCTTGGTTCTCCTTTGTTCCCTAACCACAGAGAGGAATCCCTCAGCTCCTCTGGATTCCATCAGAGCCACACATGATGGCTTGAAGCTTTATTTGTGGCTTCAGAGCCACAGACTCAGTATTATTTTGTGTGCTGGCAGCCAATCTTCCCTCTTCAGAAAGAAGTATCTTTAGACTAGATGTGAAGTTCACTAAAATCAGTTTTCCCTGTGTCTTGGGACCATTAGGTGACACCAACTTCAACAGTAATTCAGATGGTCAAAGAAACTGACCTCATGGTTTAATACAAAATTTTTGCATTTCCTAAGCTGTGTGTTTTATATTACTACAATAATTGGCAATAATCAATTTTTGCAAGACTGTCTCTCGATACCGACTGTTACCCTGTGAGTCTCACTGAAACCAGCCTGATTGAGGGAATTACTTTTATGAACGTCTGGTTTCTACACCACTGACAAAAGGCTTGAACTGTGGGGCCTTGATGTGTAAAGGTTCTACTTAGATAAAGCCCGTTCCAACCAAAAATATCAACAAAAAAGCAAATGATGCTAAAGTTAATTGGCATCGATTTTTGTAATTCAAACCTTTTTATGGAAATAGGTATAAATCAAAAGAGGTTCCCTGCTTATATTAAAGGGAGCCAACTTTTGGGTTGTACTCATTCCAACTCTTACTGCAGTCAGTGGATCTGCCTAAATGTAGTCAGGACAGATTTTTGCCCATAAAGTGCTAGTATTCAGCTACCTTTTTTGGCACGCTTTGAGGCAAAGTATTTTTTCCTGTTTTCTAACATTAATCTCCCACCCCTGGATAAACCGAACAAATTCAAAAAGAACGGAGAGTCCTGGCATCCATTTCAAAAGGTAGTTAGTGGAACTAGTTGCTAAAAGCAAGCCTTTGATAAGAAACAAACCATGCTGATTTAAAGAATGTTTTATATAATAGTATATTTCCTGTAATTCATAATCCCCACTTCCTTGAGTCTAAAGTATTCCTTTACTTTTTATAATTCTCGTTCTCCCTTCTAGAGTTCATGAAAGAAGATACCTTGTATCATTATTTCCCTTTAATTAAAATCAGAAACAGCCTAGAATTGAGAGATGCCTGAAAGGGCAAGGGAACAGAACACTATGGAAGGCTTTGGGCAGAGGATCCCAGAGGCTACTCTGAATGACCTAATTTTAGGCATTTAAAAAAAATCTGTTTGGTTTTTAGAGTTACTATCACGCATCATTTTTTCAAGCTGTGCATTGTCAGCTCTGAAAGGTTTTCAGACTGAAGCGATTAGTATCATTTAGTATGCACTGGGATAATGATAAGTCTCTTTAATCTTTTTCATTTTCAAAAATTTCCAATGGTCCAACGTACCCTTAAAGCTCTTAAGCACAGTCTTATTACTGATACCTCAGGTATCAGAGGCTTAAGGTCCAGCATCTGATGATAAAGTTCCAAAGCAGAACTGCTTGGGTTAGTTTTCTGTTTTAAATTCAACAGTTTACCCACTCACAAAAAAAGGACTAGCTGCTCTTCACTGCCGCAGCGCACACCCCCCGCCCCGACTTGGAGGGCACAGAGCACTCATGGTGTTTTTCAGTTAGGCGTGGGTCCCTTAAGGAAAGGCACACTCCCCTGCCCTAAAGAGGACATTCATCTCACCTACATTTGGTGATCTAAAAGTTAGGTGTTAAGTTTAGAAAGAAAGAGATACTCATAGCATGAGTCATCTTGCCTTAAAATAGATAGTTAAAAGCAGTAGTATGAATAATTCTCTGGAAACGCCTAGCTTCTAGTAACTATGGAGGGAAACCAGCTAGTTTGTTTAGAGTAGCTGCCTAAATTCTAGATAGCTAGAATTGGGGAAGATGGACCTCTCCACAGCATCTGACTATTGCACGTCTTTCAGAATAGCTACATAAGCAGACAACTCCTATCAGACAATAGTCTGCAACTTTAGGAATAACATTTTGAAGGTGCCTCTGCCTTGATGAAAATCGTCTTTGCTAGCATGGCAGGGAATGATCAGCTCCTGAGTGTGGAGCTGGCACGTTGCGGAACCATGGCAAATTCCTTGTTAACTTGTGTATCTGCTGTGCTAGAATACATCTTGGAGATCTATTCTTACTCCTTTACATATCCAAATGCTTATTTATTTCATAATAATATTGATTTATATTGCATTTTTAATCCAGGGACCTTAAAAGACAAATAGGGAAATTGAGGTTTAAGGAAAATAAGTTTGTATTTTTCCTCCATTTCAGTTATTTTTATGCACTTCCAAATCATATTTCAATTAATTTGGACTGCTGTATATTTCTGAGGCAGTAAGAATGGTCTAGCCTTTGACTTCAGTGGACTTCAACAGACCTGTTTACCTCATATGTTTAGCCACGGATTCAGCTTTCGCAGCTACAGGCTTTTAAATACTATGATACAGATCTCCAGTGATATTGTTTCCAATTGGAAGACAGATAAAAACTTGCTCTACTTCTATATTCCAAATGCCTGAACTGGTATGGATATGCTGCAGGAGCCTTCTTTAGGTTTCTTTTGCTGCCAAGTGAAATGCTGAATTCACAGTAACCTTGTTCATTTACTTTAACATTATAATTTTACAGATTCATTGCAATGGGTAAACTTAGCAACAGCTCACATAAACTCCATCTTTTTCAAGAACAGTGTGTGTTTTCCTTTCTACTGATGGATTGAACAACTAAATAAAAATCAGCTTCCAAATATCCAAAGTGCAGTGCATGGGATGACAAAGGCACTTCACGTCAGTAATTTTTCTTGATCTTTTAGTACCATGAAGGGCATTCAGAAGAGCCACTTTGTAGTTTCTTTTTAAGTTTGCATATTGGTTATTACCCTGCAGCAAAAGACAGTTGTGTGCTTAATCTGATGTGTGCGGCACTGACAGCTTACTTTGCTGAGTCAAATTTCTTGTTGTGTAGCTGATAAGCGATAACCACAGTTACTGGTTTCATTCTTATGTTTTTTCTGTGCTGAATCATTAAGAGTCGATATAACATTACTGAACAATGAGTCTGTTGCAGCACTCTTAAATTTGTTCTTTTGGATGATGAGCACCAAAAATGTCAGTGATGGATAATAAGTGAAATTAGTTCATAATCTTTACCCTCAGATCTCTTTCTTTTGGTGCATAATAAGTCCCCAGTCCATTATGGAGATATAAAATGTGACTTTGGAAGCAGGAGCCTCAAGTTAGACATCTAAATAATAGACCTGTTTTTTAAAATCTTTAGAGTCCTTGAAAGCCTCTGAGTTCCTGGCAGCTCCCCTGGAAGCTTCTGCAAGCTGCTGGATGGACTTTTGAAAACCAGGCATCCCATTTGCATGCTATTTTCCCTCAAACTTTAAATAGTTTTTTTAGAGGAGCTGTCACATCCGATACAAAAAGCTGTCGCTTTTGATGTATCCCAGTGTCTGTAGATTTCCAGCTAGCTCAGTGCCTTCTTCCTTTATTATGGTGGTTCCTAGTTTAAAAAAATAAACATTTTAAACATCATAACTATAAATGCAAATTGCCTTATTAATTGGCTGTTGGTTCAGTCCTAAAAGGCACTAAGCCTCTTTCAGAGGGGCAAGAGCCTTGAACTTTCTTTGCAGTCTGAGACTCCCCTGAGCACAATTTTGTGGCAGGTTGAACCCAAACTCTTCAAGAATGATTCCTTTTACTCTAGTGCATCAATGCTGGGCCCTGTATAAAGTGAAAGAGTCTTTGATATATGCAAGTACCCTTTCCCTTTCTCTCCATCACTCAGAAAGTGGCTTTACTTGTCATTATGCTGTAGTTTCTGATACTTAGGGATAATTTGTGTTTGGGGGATAAGAACATGCTCCATGTCCTGTAAAGCACGTGTATGTGCTAGAGAAATGCTATAACAGTAGCAAGAGATCAAAAAGACAATAAGGAAGGAGAGCATGGCTGTATCAATAAATGCTTCTATTCAACAAACCCAGTATACAGCAAAATGGCAAAATGGGGATGAGGGGAGACAAGGGAGGAAGGGTGCAGCAAAATGTCTGTGTCCTTGCTGCCTGCTTTGCCTACACCAGAAGACAGGGACAACCACTGGCACGAAAGGGGTGCAATGGCACTGCTGGTAGCCGTGCTGGGCAATCTGGTCCCCACGCGCCGCAAGTCTCTGGTGCCTCTGTCTCTCCCTGCCCTTCCCTCCTGCGGTGGCAGCTGGATCTAGCACAGCTCTGCAGAGTCCTGTCCTAGCTCGTCCCTTAGCTCTGCCGCTCCCTTTCCTGTGGCAGGAACAGCCTGCTCATGGATCAAGGTGGCAAAATCTGTTTTTTCCTCCATTGTCTCTGCCTTGCACTAGTCTTTTTGTCTCCATTTTCCTATCCATAAATTTCATGCAGTGTCTTTACTGATTTTAGCAGCGTTTCAGGGCTCCACAGTGTCTGTCTAGAGTACATTGACGTTAGGTATGAACGACCAATTGCCTGGCCCTCAAAACCTACTGCGTGTCTACCTAAAACTCCAAATCTTGTAATTTTCAGGTGTTTCCCAATTTTCTGTAATTCAGGACTCTGTCTCAATTTTTTTTATTAACAACACTGGGAGGGAACATTGATCTTCTATTGCTTCCTCAACTGAAGTATGGCCAAGAGAAGAGGTCAGGGGATGCATTCTTTGGTCATGCAAAGCATGGTAAGGAAAACATCTGTCATGTGATCCCAACCTTTTACACTGCTATTAGAACAGCAGACAAAAGGATTCACATTTTCCTAAGGAGACTGAAGCTGATAGAAGGAACCTTGACAGAAGCAATATATTCTGTGATGCCACATGACTTTTTTTTCCTTCAGACATGGTTTTAAGAGAAAAGGCAGTCCTATGCAACGTGGTTGTATTTTACCCAGTGCATTCTCATGCAATAAACAAGTGAAAATCGCAACAAGATTCTTATCTTCCAATAAAATCCTTTGGATAATTAGTCTCTGATAAACAGTAGTTTAAGTATGGGAAAGTACTCTAACTATACAATAAATGTAAGAACACCTTTCATTTTTAACTGCAACAACCTGGTTTTCTCTGAATGGCAGGTGTTACGGCAAAGCTGTTATTCATAACCGTTAAGAGTTTTCAAGGACTGTGGAAGCAATATGTAAACGTATACTTGGAAAGACACCAGTCTGACTCCTGCCTTCAGATAGACTTATGAGAAGCCTATTGTTCTCTGTACATTTTAAAAATTACTGTCTTAATGACTTTTGTGCTACATTACTATTGGACATTTCTGGAAAAAGCTGTATCCCCAAATGCAGAAATTACTGAATAAGGTGTACTTCAATTTAGGCAGTAGGAGAGTGGGAGTTTTGGGGACTGTGATTATAAATCTGGACATCTAAATTCCTTGCAAGTTACATTTTGCTGCATTAGTCTTTCCTGGAATCAAGCCACATATAAGAATAAACTGAAACATTCAGTCATAGAATTAGTAAGGAGAGGTTCACTTCTGAACTGTGCCAAAGGGTAGATCTGGTTGATGTTTTCTGTAGTGACACAAAAACAGATCAGGGTAGTTTAACCAGTGAAGCTGAGAGACTTCAATAAGAGCTGCCCTTATACCAATAATGGACAAGCTGGATGAAGCAGACTGTGTACACCTATCTCCTTCAGTGATTTCTGGTTTTGCTTCTGATTTAGTTTTTCCCTAAGTACTTAGAAAATATATGCAGTAAATTTTGACATGGCAAAGCTTTTAGGAAGAAAAAAGATAATTAAATAGCTACGTTAGTTGGGTGTTAGAAATCTCAGAAGTATGTCTAAGCCAATCTGCAGTGAGGAACCCCAGTAAGCCACTGGGTTCTGTCTCTGTCCTGGCGGGAAGGTGCTGCAGGTCCTGTCCAGCCCAGAAACCTGGGTTTACTTTCTGCAGAAAGTGGGGCATAGAGAATAGGGAAAGGAGGAGGAAGAGGCAGTTGTACACACCCTGGTCTTGCCCTGACATGGAGTACTGCAGCACTCCCAGGTCTCTCAGCTTAGAAGGAGCCCAAGTATTTTGCAAATTTTTGTTCATAACTTTGTCATTTGTTAAACCTGATTTCAATATATTTACATTATCACAAAATATGCGATTATACAGTTTAACCCTCAGGTAATTATTTTGCCTTTTAATGCCATTTCTTTTTAATACCTGGTGACGTTTTGTCAGCAATGTTAGATCTTGTTCAGAGCAAAATATTTGAGCTGTGTGTGTACACGCATGTGCGCCTATGTACACCCACGCTTGAAAGGTGATGCAATTTCCCACTAAAGTTTGGGATATTCTTAGCTAGGAAGAGATAAATAATGTTTTACTTCACTGTCATAAATAATGACAGTGCTTCCTCGTGTAGGACCCTTCACAGTCTTCACCTTGTGAAACAGGGATAAGGAAATCACCTTAGCAATGGCTGGGCTGGTGTACACGTTGTTTCTTATTTGCTCAGCTTTATGTACTAATAGCAGAGGCAAGGCTAGGAACTTGAACTTTGGGATTTTAATCCCTAGTTCTAGGCATCAGAAAATTTGTTTTATCTTGAAAAAGTAATAGTAGAACAGGGAACCGATAGTACTATGCTTAAACTCTTCTCCTAGGAATGTATTGTGAACCACTGTCAGAGACTGCACTACAGAAATATTTGTTCTGACCCAGTGTAGCTTTTTTTTTTTTTTTAATTGGCGGTTGCCATTATCTGGTACCTGAAATCCCATGTTTACCTCCTCTGCTTGGTATAGAAATTAGAAATGTGACATCCTGACATCAAAGTTGGCTTTTAATAACTACCACACGTTGCTTGCAGCAGGCATGAAAACAAAAAATCAGTTTTCTAAAGCAGCTTAAAGAGAGTATCTCTTGATGAAGGCCAGACTGCATACTCTGAACTGACCATCCTATAATAGTGGTCCTACAAGTAGGGAATATTGGCAGGCATCCATTGTACATAATCTACTTCATAATTATATTTGATAGAAGCTTTCTGGTATGTGTGGATAATAAACAGCTCGTGTATTTATGAATCTGGAATGTTCCTAAAATGAGTTAGTGCATGCTCAGCATTAGTTTCCCACGTCTTTTTCATACTGTAGTGTTACATTACATTTAATAAACAGATTAAACTGTATTGCAGCCTTAAGGGTTACATTTTTCTTGTGGACAGGCAGGGGCTTCTATGCAAGTAACACTGATTGATTTTAAAAGAAGTTATGCATGTAAGTCTGTGCAACGAGATCACATTATACTCTGCAGAATACTGGCAGAAGTGCTTTTATCCTGAAAACACACTTACCCGCTATTTGCAAAGTCTAATTTTCCTCTAAAACAGTGGACAGCAAAATTTCATAGCCACTGTTATATACGTGACTTCATCACACATTGCATTTTGTGCCTGCTATAAAAATATTGAGGTCTACACAAATGTGCAGTATAATAAAATCAGTAACAGTGAAAATTTGGATTCAATAGCACTGTATTTCTAAGCCTATGTCATGGGCAATATTAAAGAATTGTTTACCAGAAGCCATCAGTCCCTACCCTATGGCGCCAGGGTGCGATAAAGAATCCACAGCAACCTCCATACAACTTGAAAAGGCAACTATTCCTTCAACATTACATTGGTTTAGACATAAGAATAATATAGTCAATTTTGTAGGCAGTGAAATATACATAATGTATAAATATATATCTTTATCTAATAAAGTTTCTAATTTAAAGTCCATGGGTATTTTACACGATGTGATGGGTAAGTATATTGACATCACTTACCAACATTGTGCTTGTTATTTGTGTCAGTTTACACATAAGTGGCATCACTGGATGCCAAATACAGGTAAATTATACCAGCTAGTATAATTTGTTGGCATTCCTACTAATTTTGGTTCCTCCTAAAGTTTTGCCTTCCTTCTTATCCCAGCTTTCTAATCCATGGAATTGTGTAAAGCAGACCAAGTTTTCCCCTTACCAAATCATTGCTATGTGTTTGCCACCTAACTGGGAAGAAATAGAGGCGGGTGCACTGATGTGACACTGTAGGCAGAGTGATCGGTATTAAACACTTGCCACTAAATGTCAGAGAGCAGTTAGCTACAGGTTTTCCCTGTTTCCAGTGCTTTTCCAGAATATGGAAAATGGCTTTTTTATCCAAAATGTTATGCATTCTGTGACAGTTGTTGTTGATGCTTATATACTATTACTGTCTTTGTACTCAGGAACAGTACGTAATCAGAAATGCGTACAGCTAGATGGGAGATGATCTCAGAATGACCTAGTCCATCCCAGTGCTCTGGAGCAGTATTAGATCATTCCCAAAAGATGTTTGCCTCTTGTGGTGGCCTGACCCTGTACTAGAATACTGGTACTTAACTATATGCTTGTCTTCAGAAAGTTTTTTTGATGCCTGACATAGATCTGTGCTGTAAATTAAGCCAATTGTTTCTTAATATAGATCAATAAACAGCACAGAGCTGATAGACCCGTATAAATCAGTTGATGATACAATGTAACTCTCAGTTATTTCTACACGATAAAACACAACTCCCTATCGCAGCTGCTGAACGGCAGCCGTTCCTTATCCCCTCCATCACTGGACTGATGTGACATGATGCCTCTTTGGTGCTTTAGGGCAGCAGTTTCTTACCAGCTCCCAGCAGTTTTACACTATTCATTTTGTCTGCAGTCAAATGCTACGTAATCTCAACTTAATTTTCATTACAATTATTTTTACTGACTGACATCAGAGATTGTATGTGGTCCTATTTCTATTTGATTTATTGGTGAAATGTTCATTAACTTACAGTGATACGTTACTTTGGGCATGTTCCTATCTCATGCACCAGTTTTTCTAGCATGCTATGACAAATGTTACTGCATTTTTCATTAAGCAGAAACAAATATGCAATTGCTCTCCAAAATGTGACTATACAGATGGCATGCTGGAGTTCTGGGTGAACTGGCAATTTCCAGATCAAATTTACTTAGTTCCCAAATGCAGCACAAAAAAGTCTTATTGGCCACCCACCGGATAAATGCTGTGTGGGCTCTGGGATAAGGTAGGTCCTTTCTGCATACGAGAAGGAAACCCACAACTGGAACATATTTGAGAACTTGGTCCATGCATTATCTACATTCAAAGTCTGCTCCCTTTCTGTGAAACACTAACAGAAGAAAAATTTATAAAATCTTGTATTAGTCACTGTTACCAACAGATAAGACTATGTTTACTTGGGGCCAGATCAGCTGAGTGAAGTCCTGTTTTCTGTAGCCAACTTTCCTGATCACAGCTACACTCTAAAATAAGTCATATTGTGAGTCATTTTTTAAGACCTGAATGACTCAAAAAGTTTAGGATTATGGTGTACAAATCAAACAGGGTTTTCTTTGAAAGCTTCCACAGACAACATCAGTTTTCACAGCTAAAGATCTGTCTCTGCTTCTCTCCTACACTGAATGGAAAACAGATTAAGAATAAGCATTCTACAAAAGGCGTAAAGAAAAAGTCATACGGCCATGCACTGAATATATATGCACAGATGTAAATACACTTAGCTGAAGAAGTTGTAAAAGCCACTAAAACAAATAAAGAGAGCAGAAAGGAAGAGGGAAGAATCTTACCCATGCCAAATATTGCTATAAAGAGGTGTAAAATATAATGCCAACAAGCAATGACTGCAATTTAGGGAAAACACTTGGAAAAAAATAAAACAGAGGTCCCTTCTCTACTAAGTCCCTCAATCATTGGCTATTGCCAACTTCAGGGTGGCCAGTATTTCTGCCCCTATGAGCCCCATTCCAAAAAAAATCTTAATCTTGAGGCCAATCCCTCGGCTCTGCACTCTAAGCTGAAAGGAAAAGTGCCAGCACGAGACCACAGATGGGAGATGGCACTGGAGTCCCACCTTGTGCTGCATGCCGCGGGGTCCCGGGATGAGCTGGCAGTGTCCACCTCAGCAGACCCCGCTGGCTTGCTTCCCCACTGTCACTCCTGCTAGAGATTTGGATTACCTAGCAGCTTCCACAGCAGCACAGCCCGGCTGCCAGTCCCATGGCGTAAAACATGCCACCAGGACCCCACCACCTTGGACGCCGTCTGCAGCGTGCATGCCACCGTTTATCTACCCCTATGCTAGACAACAGGATCAAGGCTGCATAAATCTCCATCTTCTTGCTCTGTTTTTTTCCCAACTGATCTGCAGCATCATTTTCAGCGGATCTTTCCCCTTCTCGATCCTTCCATTTCCCTGGCTCTGACTGCAAGCAAGTTGGTGCGTAGACTGCCTTTCAGTACGGTGCTGCGTAGTGTGGGGTGCAAGAAGGGACCCGGTTCCTAGCTAAAGCTTTGAGGGAAAGATGCAAATACAAATAGCGAGCTGTTTTCTTGACAGCAGGTATACATTTTGCCCTTGATCTTCCATTGGGTAATAGTCCTCAAAGTCAGCTTTCTGAAGAAAGGCAATGAAGTTTGCTGGCTCTTGCCTTAAGAGCTGGATGAGAAAACACGGCTGGTGCATTCGCTCAGGTGCGTTCCTTGGAATGTTCAGAGACTATTGGAGCAATCATGCTTGCCTTAGTCGTAGGTGTGCTTTTCACATGGCACATTTCTTGGCCACTCCCGTGACTGGTAATTACAAAAGCATACACAAACAAATATAGGGAAATATGCATATGCTTAAATGCCTAATATTATGTTACGGTTCTTTGTACTAAGAAACAATAGCCCCACAGTATAGTTTATTACTGTAATAATAGAAAGATACAATTTGTAAAACATAAAATTATCTGTTATAAACAAAGGCTCTGATTGAAAGAAAAATAAACGAAACAATCACACTGTAATTGGCTTAGATAATCACTGCCAATTATGCGGTGGCTGCATACATTTTACATGGATTAGACAGTATTTTCTCTCAATTTAATTAGTTAAACATTATGTGGATGTTAATGAATTCTTTTTCTGTAAATATTATTTAGAATTTTTTTGTATTCTTGTTCAACTGTCTAAGAAAGTACACATGGAAAATATTTTTTCACATTGGAATTGATTCGTAGTGTTCAGTTATGTCACATTTGTCATTATGCCTATGCTTCATTAAAAGGAGCTTTAAAATATTTAGTATATATTTATAGTCCATTTTCAGACAGCTAATGATAGATGAAAATGATTATTTCCCAAGTTTGGTATGAGATGTGATATCTGAAATATGTTTTCAGGAATAATTTTCTAGGCAGTATAAATACTGATTGTTTTGTTTATAAAACCTCTTTTGGCTTGCTAAGGGAACTTCTGAAAAAATGTAATTTATGCTACCATTTTTAAAACAAATTCTGCCTACTTCAGGATCTAAATATTCATATTCACAATAGTTGACTGATGTCTCGTCTCTCATCATTTCAGGTGTTTTCTTGAGGATAAATGCCCAGAAAAATTGGTTAAAAATTGTATTAACTGAGACTGAAGATGCAGGTTAACAAACAAAACCCGGTAAGAACATCATAATCAGCTATTTTCCAAAAGCTTTATGAAGATCTGTACTTTGAAAAGGCAGTTTCGTGCTGTTTTGTAGAACACTTCTTGCAAGACCAAACTGTGAATCCCCAGCAGAACCTCAGCTGTTCCCGAAACACAGATAAAATACACAAAGCAAAACAATACACTGTGTCTCATCCTTTCTGAAAGTCTTAGTCTATTCATCACACTTCTTGGTATTGCCCACCACTGCCAGCTTATTTTAATCAACTGCTTTATACTCATTCTGGTAATTGCTTGTTATCCATTTCCACACCACTGGCTTATTCATTATTTCCAGCAAAACATTACAGACCTCATTTTATGAAAATGATTTCTATACAGTATGTAACATAATTTCTTTTTTGTTTTAATGGAGTTTGATTGCAATTTAATTCCAATTCAGATAATACATTAGCATTTTCCTTATGAAATGTGTTTCAGTATAAGTTGTTTCTCTTTTACGCTGTGATTTTAAAAAATATTAAAATTAAAAATACTGGAATTGAAAAATATTGAAAAACAAGTTTTCACAAAGAAAGAGCTGATGGACGATCAGAAAACAGTGATTTAGAAAGGAATTTCTTTTATTCCTTTTTTGATACACATTCCCAAATTCGTGTTTTTCCAGAACAAAAAATACTTTAGAATTAAGTAAGTTTAGAATTAGCAACAAATGGTATTCAGAATTCATTCATAACAATATTTGATAAGCTTCTTAAAACATTAATTTCTCAAAATAGCTGTAAAATTCTAAAAATTATGATGTTTTCAATTATAAAAGAAATAAGGGATTTATTAATTTCTCTATGGGTAAACCTCTGTTGTTGATAAAAACCAAATGTATACTTACCTATTCTAAATCAGAAAAGTTAAAAGTAGAATGTTGCTTTCATGAAAACAAAAGATTAAACATTTTTAAAGTTTGTTAGGAAAAGAAAGAAAAACTTTATTTAAAGTGTATTTTTAATGATTCATAACTATTCTAAAATGTATCTTATTTGAAACATCTTCTTGACTTTGAACTTTAAAACAAATGCAGTAGATTGTATATTTTCAAAGAATTCCAGCAATTCAGGTAAGTAATTTTAGCCTCTACAACCAATTATTTGTAATATCATCCATTTTAGCTGATGTTTATATTTAATTGTGTTTGGAAATTCCTTCCTGAAATCACTTAACTTTTATATAAAGAAAATTGAGAAAATTGGTTGAGGTCACTTTAGAAGTTTGCATAGCTTCTTTGAACTCTGTGCTTTGGGAGACAAAGTAGTTTGATTACCTGATCTTCAGGTGGAGAGAAAGAAAAAATACTCAATCATTTTTTTTAAGAAATCCCTGAAAAAAATCTGAGGATCATATAAAGCCACATTAACTATGTGGCACTTTTATGGCTTAAAATCATTCAGTTTGATAGCATGAGCATTGTAATCTCCCATGGCAATCCCTACTGACATCACCACACAGAATAGCAGATAAAACACTTGTAAAGAACAGAACCATTACACACACACCCCTTAAAATATTGTAAGAATATGGGTTGAAAGGGGGAGTTTGTGTGGAACACTGTTTATTAGGAGAATGATAGATCAGCACATTTGAGCACAGAGGTAAATGTCAGGGGACTGCAGAAATCTCCCTTCCATGTTCATCCTGAACGCGAAGCTGCACATTTACTTGGCCAAAGGACCCAGTGCCCTTCAGTCCCTTCTGGGGAATGGAGCCCGACTGGAGTTTAAAGATCCAGAGATCTTCAGGGAGAGAGAGCAACCAAGACTTCACTTCTCCTCCCCCAAAAGTGAAGCCTTTTGCGTACAAAGTGAGACAGCTAATGCCCCTGGAACCTAAGGAGGGTTTTCTGTACCAAAAAGCTGCCTAAATATTAGGTTAAAAAAGAAAGGCAAGAAAGACAGGAAGAAAGAAAGAAAGAAAGGTGGGAAGAAAGCGATAAAGAAAGGAAGAAAGAAAGGAAGAAAGGAAGAAAGAAAGAAAAAGAAAGAAAAAGAAAGAAAGAAAGAAAGAGAAAGAAAGAAAAGGAAACAGACATTTAAGAAAACCATAAATGTTACAAAACAGAGAAACAGAGGGAGGTAGTGTACATACATATGAACCTTGTAACGTGATGTGATTTTTCACATCTTTTTTAAAAAAATATTGGATCTGTGTATTTGAATCTTTGACACTTTCACATTTAAAGGTGATGGGATGTTTCATTAACTTCAGCATCTTTTTCTGATAAATCATGGACTTCAGAAGTTGTTGAGGAATTTCTGTGATTTAAACTAAAATACATCATGAGCATAAATTAAGTTCTTGCAAAGTATGCATGGTCTTCTGCAAACACATGCCACTGGCCTTTCCCTTGAGGGCATGAGTGGTACCAGCTCCCTCTTTTCTCCAGGGGAAATCAGAGGTCTCCCTTCTGCTCTCAACTGCCTCCCAGGTACTGCTTGTAAACCTCTCGGAACTAGGAAGGGCACATGGAATTGCTGGGGGCAGTTTTGAAGCCAGGTAAACAAATTTTATTTTATTTAAGCTATAGGATTTCATATATGCTTGGTAGTACTGTCTGATATGAAGTCTTTTCGCTTGTGCAGTATCATATCTATGTTTTTACTTATTCTAAATCTGTGTATGATGCCAAGTCCTCGACATACACTTTTTGAGTTATAAAACCGCTTAGTTAAATTACACTTCCCATTGTCCACTCCCTCCCAGTTAAATCACCAAAAGAGATG
Organism: Charadrius vociferus; assembly: GCF_000708025.1. NCBI lineage: Eukaryota > Metazoa > Chordata > Aves > Charadriiformes > Charadriidae > Charadrius > Charadrius vociferus. Next base: position 410,885 of record NW_009649040.1, on the reverse strand, counting down.
GTTCGGGAGCTGGACCATAATCATCCCTGAGGTTCTAAAAAGCACGTGCTGAAGGGTACCAGCTGGGAGAACTGGGAATTAGGCACTCCACATGTGTATTTTCCCCCACGGAGATGGAGTAGATTGGCACGTTTTGCAATTAGGTTTTTTGTGCGGTGAATTTCAATATTTGTAGGAATTGGCTGTGTACAAAATGTTCTCCGCATCAGAGAACGGGCTGACTCCTCGCACCCTGCCCTCCTTGCCCCCCTGCCCCGCGCGTCTCCAGCCACAAGCCTGTCGGGGCAAAGACTTTGCTGGGGGGAATTTCTTCAGCAACCAAGTTTCTTGATGCTTCCCGAAAGCATTCATGGGCGCTTACTTCCTGCCAGAGCTCTGCGCTCTCTGAATGGAAAGTAGCAAAAAAAAAGGACAGAAGAATCCGCGTTTTTCTGGAGTAAAAAGATATGGTTATTTCCCAGGAAG
>NW_009649040.1:370128-408586 GCF_000708025.1 Charadrius vociferus | reverse complement strand
GAAGAGTGATGAGCAGAAGGCACAGTTTTCTTTCAGATTGTGCTTCTTTTCATCTGCAACCCAAGGGTCAGAGCGGCATAAATGTGCAAAATACCTCTGGCTTTATGCGGGGATTCAAGTTGGGGGATCCCCGGCTGAGCTGTCTGGGGCTCTTTAATCCCAGCACGGTAAAAATGCGGTATGGGAGAGGGTTACAGCCCCAGAGGTCACAATGTCATTATATTAAAAAGGGGCAGGGGTAAAGGAGAGGATTGATGTGGAGCTTTGTGAGGGGAGAGGATTTGCCCACAGTCCTGCAGAAGGTGTGGATGAAACTGGATGCAGAAGGAAGCGCTTCTGCTCTGCAGCCTCAGGCGCTACACAGCACAGCGTGCTGTTCCTGAAGACCACCTTTCATCACACTCTTCTGCGAGGAACTGCCAGTCACGCGTCCAGTGGTAGCAGTAGCCGTGGCCAAAACCCTTGCATGTTCATAAGTTTGCTGAAGTGTACATTTCTGAATCTACCTCTAGCACACAATGCTCGGTAACATATTATTATCGTAATTTAAATGTGTACATATTTCTTCTGCCCACAGGCGCTTTGAGGCAGGAACTTTTCTCTTGCAGTGTGTTCATGCAGGGTTTAACACAGGGGAGAGCAGATCAAGGCTGAATTCACCTCCAAGTGCTATCATTTACAAATAAGTAACAGTAATATAGCATGGCATATATTTCCAAGACTCTATCATGAAATCTTTGAGTCCCGCAATCCTGCCATAAGCTCCTGGACATAACTTTCTCTCACACGTGCATGGGTAGTTCTGCCACCCCCATCATCTGTGTCTCACAGGGTTGTCCTATTCAGCCCATTGCTCAGTAAAATCCCACAGCACACAGTTGCTCTGTAGCTGTGTGTTGTAGCCTTCTGTGCAGACCATGATAACTACAGTGTTGTGTCAGGCGTGCAGGGACGTTGATACACGTGTCACCCTGGTGGTTCACCTATTACTTTGCACCACGTTTTTGCTTTGCATGTAGCTATGTACTATATTAGCTTAATTTTCTCTGGTTTTAAACAGTGCAAAGTAATGAAGTAAACTAAACTAACTTTTCTTGCTTGGTTTGTTCTTCAGATCTAATTGACTTTAAACAGACAATGCTTCCAGAGACTGTATGATAATTCCCGGTGGCCGAAAGAGGAGGCACATTGGGGCTCGTATAGAAGAGAAACGGGAACAGGAGGGCAAGAGCTTCCTACTGCCCCTCTGGCAGAGGTAGCAAGCGCGTGGTGTATCTGCAACGTGAGCAAAGTACTAATTTTCAGAAAGCAGGAGAGACGGAGAGCTGCCCTGAGGCACTTGGAGCACGGGAGGAAGAGGAGCAGCGCCAGCATGGATAAGGACAGCACAAACCTAGCTGACCAGCAGTATGAATGTGTGGCTGAGATTGGGGAAGGAGCCTACGGGAAGGTGTTCAAAGCCCGAGACTTGAAGAACGGAGGTCGGTTTGTTGCGCTGAAGCGGGTACGAGTGCAGACCAGCGAGGAGGGGATGCCGCTGTCCACCATCCGAGAGGTGGCAGTTTTGAGGCACCTGGAGACATTCGAGCACCCCAACGTGGTCAGGTGAGGAAGTGGGGCAGACGTCCCTATCAGTAGGGTCCTGGTTTTTGTACATGAATTGGGCAATTGAGAGTTTGGGTACGTAAATGGACTGGACACCAGTTTGGGTTTGTGGATGAAATGAGCACTAAACTGTGTACATGAAGTGTGGTTTGAGGTTTCAGCAGGCCATGGTGCTGCCTGCCAGACCTCACCTCATCCCTGTGCATTGCCTCCCACACACACAAACACCCATCTCCAGAGGCATAGGTGTGTGACTTAAGCGTTTGAGTGGATGGGCAAGGAGCCACATATACACTATTTCCTCAGGCATAAGAGAGAATGAAAAAACCCAACGTCTCCCTAGTTTTGTCTCAGGTATTAGTTCTGCCAGCTGCAGCTGATTTTTAGCAGCTCTTTTCATTATCAAAATGGCAGAGATTATGAGAGCGGTAGTACAAGGTGTGTTCCACCTTTTTAGATGCTTTTATAGAGAGCTGTAGATTATCGTGTTAAAGAGAAGTAACAGCTTAAGACTTCAAGCTTTGCAGGCGGCCTCAGGGTTGAATACTGGTTGACTGGTAATAATTTCACCGTGCGCTGATGATTGTGCTACCCAGAGTGCAACAGTACAGACGTCAGGTCTTCCTTGCAAAATGGTAGCAGTGACCCCAGGATGTCCTTTCTGATGTCGATAGCATAAACCCCAGATAAATATCCTGTGTTCTTGAACAGAGTCTCTCAATGGTAAGGCTGGCCCTACTGTATCCTCCTACATTTTTCTATAGCTGGAAACCTCCAGCAGCCTGTGAGCGTCTTTTATTAATATTATGAACTTTAAGAAGTAAGCTTCACTTTGCAGATACTCAGGTCGGCAACGATTTGAAACTGGTTGGCATCTTGCTGATGGTGCTGTATTAACAAGAATATTTCCTGTTATTTGCATGATCATATGCACCTATTGGATAGCAAAAGGAAAATATTTTATACTTCACTAACACCAAGTGTCTTTTTGTCTTGGAGAAATAGATGCTCTGAAGTTAAAGGTGACTTTCAAAGTGGCTTGTAGCTGTGGTCCTCCCGTTTTAGGGTCTGAGATGAGGGGGTTTATAGCAGGTGCAAGAGGAAAGGTGAGACCGAGAATAATATTTAAAATACAAAAGTGAATAGCTAGAGATAAATTCATTTTGGTTCATCTCAAGGCAGCATAATGCAACACTAATTTCTGTCTAAACTAAATAGGCGAAGCATGTGTATTCTGAAGTAATGGAATGCAGGTCATTGGTGTTACTGCAGCGAGCAATGGGATGCAGGCTGCAGCTCACACTTTTCAAGCAAATCCACAATTTGGTTAATGACCATTATTTTGACCAGCACCTTCTAATGCCAGAGGCTTAGTCAGTAAATTTCAAAAGTGAAGTCATCTTTGTGTGGACAGCATGTTGTATTTGATCACATCAAGTGGCTTGGTTTACAGAGGAGAGCACACAAAGTTCTCCCTTGGCAGTAGAGATAACTGAGAGTTCTCAAAATCTCTGAAATCCAACCCAATAATGTATGAGAGTAAATGAGGATTTAGTTGTCCAAGTTTAGACATTTACGTATTTGAAAATTGTAAACCTTGTTTGGGAATAATTCAACATGACAATACTTAGGAATTTTTCTGCCATTGAGATCTTTCCATATGAAGTAAAAGATTTTTTTACGTGCTTTCTAATCCTGAATTCAGCAAAATCATGGAAATAAAATTCTTGTTTTCCAAAGAGCTGTTTGATGAACTGACTATGCAGCTGCAGGCTTGCGTTGCTTGGGTTTAAGTGCGGTGCAATCTTGACATAGGGTTGCATAATATATTGAGGATTAAAATTTTTTTTCCAAGTTTGAATGAAAATTCGGTCTCTGCAAGCAGTAACTATTTCAACCAGCTATATGAGAATGTAGTTTCAATATAAATCTCTGAAAGTGTGTTCCAGGTCCTCACAGTGGTGTTGTGAAGCCTGTACCTTTTGCCATAAGCAGCATTTCAGACACAAGGGGTTGGTCTGTGATGGATCAGGATGCTTGGGACCTCGGCTGCACACCTTTTTCCACAAACAGGCAGGGGAATATCAGAAGCAATTTCAAACATGATTTCTTCTATAATGTGAGGAATACTATTTAAAAACTCACCTCTGCTGTGCATGGGTTTTAATCTGTAGAGCAGATGAAGCTAAAAGTAGCACTTTGGAGTGACTGAAATCATCTCCTTATAATGAAAGATTATTTGAAAATATTTAGATGCCCCGGTTCCGTTACAAAATACGGTAGAAGAGTTTGTAATTTATTGAAATTAAAGGTCTATTTTTGTTTTATGTAAATAAGCTCAGAAAAGGAAATACTGTAAAAGAAGATCTGCAATCTTAAGCAGCTGACCTAGCTGTAATTATTGAACATATGCTCACAAAAATGTTCATTGTTTGGGCATTCATTCTGGAAACTGGTATCATGGCCCGGCTACTAAATAAAAATAATGTCAAGTGCATCGTCTACATACTGGATTAAAATGTACATAATTTTCAGAGCACTGGAACAACACCACAAATATGCAAAATCTTTTTTTTTTAATTTTATTTTGAGGGACATCTAGCTTTTTCTCACTATTACAGGCAACTAGCCTGAGAGAAATAAGTGAGAACTGCAAGTATAATGTTGAATCTGATACCTCTGAGTAATGGCATGCGTGATCCATGAGTCGCTCAATGCAAACCAACAGTCATTCTGTGAGTCAAAAATTTAGACAGACTTCAAACAGATGAGCTGCATACGCCCAGTGCTGGGCTGTGGTACTGGGGCGTCAGCTGACAGCACTGGCAGAAATCACAGGCGGCATGAACTCATGCTGAATGTCACGCTGAACTCAAATGGTGGGTCTGGGCATCTCCAGAGAGTTGGAGCTCAGCAGTCCAGGGCTTCTCTGCCTCCACGAAGTGGTGCTGAACGTGAAGAACAGTTTGGTAAGGAAAAGACCCAGTACCTGCTAGGCAGAGGTAGAGCTCCATGGCTTTGTTGATCATGGAGCCATGATGCAGGAGCAGCACTGCCACTGCAGCCCAGGATTGTCATAGCGGTTGTAGATTCCCTTCCTCTAAAATCCTGAGAAACACTTAGAGCCAAAGAGTGATTTCCGGTGCTTGGCATGAGGGATGGAAAAGAATTTTGTCCATAAAGTAGAAATGTCTAAATAGCATAGAATAATTTTAAACAAAATATTTATCATATTTTTTCCATGCTACTGCTTGCTTATTATGAGAGCTTGATTCCGCATTTCTTCTGTCCAAGTCTACGGTTTCCATATTCATACAATGAAGAGATGCATTTGTCACGGCAGAGTTGCTTTTACAACAATAGATAATGAAGTTAGATAAGACTTCACTGCAGAATAAAGCAAAAAGAACTGCAAGAATAGAAGTGAAAGGAAGTTTAATCTTCATCAGAAAAGTGATGGTAGTGGAAGTCTCTGGACTGTTGACTGTAATGGGAATAAGGCCTGGTGGACTGATCTACAATTTTGTAAGACTGTCAAAAATAGTATTGAGAAAGACATGGGGAAGATACAGTTAAAAGGATGATTGCTATATGATTAAAATACTTTCCTGTTCACATTTCCCTTGTATAGAGTTCGACTTCGTCAGGACACCTAACTCTATTCTATTTATCTTCACAAAACAAAGTAAAAAATAGAGCCTTCAAGAGTAAATCTCACTGTGAATTGCTGTGACATGAGGTATGTTGTAGGCTTTGAAACATCCTGTGTAACTGGTAGGATGATGAAGGTGCTCCTCTACCTCACCTTTCAGATGATAAGATGTAATGCGTTATTAAAGCTTTACTGTATACAGTAGTTAAATCTGGCAAAAATCAGTCCAGCACTTATGTAGCTTAGTGCTGTTCTGTTTGGGAAAAATGAAATATATGTAGACAAAGGACAGACTTTGCCAGGAATAAATGACATATTAGATTCAGGAAATTCCTGTGTGTAAAACTGGGAGTATTCCCTGCTGTAATATATCTGTAAAAATTCTTCTTGTGATTATAAGGCTAAATTCAGCAATATATTGTGTTCATTTTATCTCTCTCCTGCTGGTAATCAGATGAATATTTTTTCCCTAATGTTAATCATCCATCAAACTGTGAATTTCCACTCTGGGAAGGTGATACACAAGACAGAATACTGTAATTCTTGCAGTTCTTATTTTCTAACATATATATATAATAGTTTTAATAGTGTTAAACCATAAGCAAATAGAGCAAACCTGCAAAGCTGTGTATTTTTGCTTCCTGGCTCATATTTTTTGTTTAATATAACTTTTTTAGTATTTTCATGGGTTAGTAAGTCTTCAATTTTAAAATAATCAAAATTGTATTGAATATAATCTATTGGAATATCATCTAATCTGGGTTATTATTGCAAAGATGTGTCAGAAATTTTGCCATCAAAGTCATCATTACCATATAATAAGGAATTAAAAATCTTAGTTCTCTCCTTCCTGTTAGCTTGCAGAATAGGTGCCCCAGCTAATTGACTTAGATTCAGCAGCATGTTCCACCTAGCTGGAAGTGTAACTATTCCTCTGCCTTTTTGGTATACTGGTAAGTGTGGGGGAAACACTGATTGTGAGTATTTGTGCAGTTATGCCATGTTCAAAGTTTTATGTTCTTTTATATCCTTTGAAATATGAATGACACTGTAAGTTGCCCTTTGTGGTACAGCGATACTGCCGTTTTCCTTTTCCCCTGCTTTTGCCATCCGGTGGTCCATGCTCTTATCTCTTGGTTTGCACTTGAGTACTTTTGGAGCCCATCAATGGATTTCCTTGGCAAGGCAACCTGAGTCGGGGAGGGGAGAGGCTGGAGCACAGCTGACTCCCCCATCCCCATGTGCTCAGACATAAAGACCAGCACTGCTCAAAGGTCCCAGAAGTGTATAGTGGCTTGGTCCTTAAAATTGTGTTATACTAAGATAGAAGGTGTCTTTTTATAAGTGTCTGAAATTCCCTGTCTAACCTGATAGAGCATTCTGAACATATCTGCAACAGCTCATCAATTCCTAGCAAACCTTTTGCAAGGCAGTATGAACTTGTAGTTGTTTTGCTTTGTTCTGTTTGTCAAACAGGAATGATATGGGAACATTCAGAAAGAAGAGCATTTCAAAATGCAGTAGCTAATTTTGTTTCTCGTTCCATTTCGTGGTGACGCTGATATTGGCTGCTGGCTTTATTACTGTGCTGTTAATAAGTTTAAAGGATGATCGTCTCAAAATCATTGAGATGTTCCATCCCGTCAAGTGAAACATTTCTATTTTAGGGGGTGTTTGTCTCCAGTGAATTCTGCTTCCTTCCTTACTTCCTTTTTCTGCCAAGCTAATGTGAAACTTCTAGTGTGTGACATCATTCTTACAGATCAGCAGTGTGCTGTATTGTGCGATACAATCTATTTTTGTGGAGCACCACTCACGGCATCTGGCAGGCTCCTGGAGAGAAAGAAATGGTTATCTCTACATTGGTAGGTATAGGGACTGTCTTGCACGCAGAAAGAGTAAAACAAGATGCAGGGATGGAGTGAAGCAGAAGAAACCAAACTTGAAACTTGCCCAGGTTAAAGGGATTAATCTGGCAGATGAGTCTCAGCTGAGGTAGAAGAGGTGGATGAGTAATGGGAAGGAAAAACTGAATGAGCTTCAGAGTCGGCTTTAGTCTAACACAAACAGGATGGTCTTCAAGGCAGATGTGAAGACAGGAAGCTCCTTGGCAGGAGAGAGGTATTTCCAGGCTGGAGAGCGGTGGTGGTTGCAGGGGAAGGGAGATGGGCCTTGCATTGACTGCAAGGAGGAACGTTGCAAAGGCCTTGGGGAGGGAGGGGCTGCCCACCTGGAAGTACGGCTTCTCTGATGGCACGAGGGCAAGGGGGAATGATATGGCTGAGGCTGAACAGGGTTTGGCAGTTGGTAGGATTAGGAGAAGTTTGTTAAGTTGGCAGAGGACATTGTGAAGTGATGACACAAGTGCTGGCCTGTCATCATCTGCTCGCAACCCTACAGTTCACATAATAAGTGGTATTCTTCCTGTCCATATGAATTGTTTATTAGTAATGGATGTGATGATTTAGTTTGAGTGCATGGTCTGCCAGAAACAGGACAAGATAAGAGCACATCAGGAAGGAAGGGTTGAATATGGAATAGTCTTCTGAGCCTTAGGAAATTCAGTTTCTGGAGTGAGTACAAGCTTTCTTCAAAAAGTATTTTATCTTCTTCTGAATCTAAGCTTTTTACAAAAAACATGTTTCCAGTCTTTGTGTGAGTAAATGTTAGTCATTTTAGATTATGTCCAGCGCTCCCTTCCTTCTTTAAATCTGTGGATGGTTGTGTCTATGCTGTTCTTGGCGAGATCTAGTCTTGCTGGGTCCTGCCCAGAATGGAAAACCAACTCGTTTCACCACAACCGTTGCTGGTGACAGCCTGTGACTGCCAGGCAAAGTGTCAGCAGCCCCTGGCTTAATGGAGCGGGGTCCAGGGTTCAAAACTGAGCCTTGAAAAGGACAGGAGAGTGGATGGTCCACCCCAGCAAACAGGGGTCAGCATAGATTAATTGGGACCACTTTGCTTCATGGTACCTACTACCGGCTGAAGTGCGGAACAGAGCAGGGAGAAGGACAGTGCTCACTTTCCAGGTGTTTGAAAGAGAGTAGGCTGGTGGCTGTGACTTAGCAAAGCACTGGGTGAGTCACTCAGGTACACCCAGTGGGATTCAAGTAACTTTTTGAAGTTTAGCACAGATGTAAGTGCATTATCGAACAGAAATAGCTATGATAGTAAGTATGAACTGAATTTTAAAATGCTTTTCTGAATAGAGTTCAGGGACAATACACATAAGAATATGATTCACACCTATTGATTCTTATTCATGTATCACATTAACTGAAGCCTTATTTCTAGAGAATTTTTCGATTAAAAGTGAAACTAAATCATGCAGAATAAATAATATAACTATCCTGATAGAGCAGTAATATGAATTTGGCATCACGAGTGGTTATTTGCCTTCGTAGTAACTCCTAGTTGACTTAATTTAGTTCTGAAGTTTTAAAATTATTTTATAAAGTTTCATAAGCCTAAATAAAGTAGAAGTTGCTGTTCATTCCACAACTTTGCAGCTCTATATAGAACATTTGTTTTTTCCTTTTTTATGAAATCTAGTTGTTTTACAGTTTTGCTGAACAGTTTGATTCTTAACGACCTAATAAGTTTTTAAAAGATAACTGTAGCCATGTACATATATAACTTAGCTGCGTTTTTGCATTCAAAAGAGAGGCAATTTCTTCTTCTATATGAGTTCTTCATGTATTTTTCCTATATTCTGAAAAATATTTTAAATTGCACATGCATGATTATTTAACAGCTATACCTTTAAACTACAGAGCGTTTGTATTTAACAAACAAACCACTGTAGAATTTTCCAAGGAGTGTTTTTTTTCCATGGTGTACTTTGACATTTTCCATTTGGGAAACCTCCATTTGGGAAGCTTTTGATGAGATGATCTTCAGAGTGGAAATGTAACTGTTCATTTCCAGACTGTTTCAAAACGCCTCATTGCATCCAAATCATTGTATTGATTTTCCTATTTATTTATTTACCATTAGCCTTTGAAAATTTGTCCCATCCTTAGAAAATGTTCACAAGGAAATATTCTGCTAAATAATTCTTTTAAAATCAGGCCTTAAAATTCTAACATAGTTGTGTTTTCTTTAGGCAAAACAAAGAATGTTTTATATGAGTAATAAGAAACTCTTCCATATGATGCTGTAGGTGTCTTTTTAGGGTTTTAGAAGAAAATGAGTCTCTAGCCTGAGAAGCATCCCATGTAATTTTAGGACCAGGTGATGGTTTTGAATACCTAAATACAGGGTGTACTGGAATTTGCCAATTTGCTGATATTGGTAGAGTTGCCCTGGGGTAGATTCCCCATGACATACCTAGCAAACAATTTACAAACTTAGCAAAAAGTTCCATACTGTTTTAAAAGTGTTCATACAAACAGTGACTGGTTATCGATTTGGATTATCATTAACAGGTGACCGATCTTTTCTTAGTAAAAGAAAATAACAAAATAACTCACATGTGAATTCATCTTGTCAGGAATTTCCCATATTTAATGACTGAAAACTCAATTCTAGTGCTGATGAATCATACTGAGTTTAAATGAAACCTCTTGAGTTTGGACTTTTGCAACATTAGTCAGTACAGAATGTTACATGTTCTTGATAGAAATAGAGAAAGGAAGTGAGAAATAGAATGGAAAAGCCTATTTTTTTCTCTCTTTTATGTCAAGCTTTGGCTAATCTTTTAATATCTATTTGAAGTGTGATCACTATGATAAATAACTGAAGGTGTCTGTTGCTGTTTAACAATGCCAGAGAATTCCCTTCTCCCTGAAATCAATTAATTATAAACTGGAAATTTCAGTACTTTGTTCACTGTTTCTTAAGTTAGCATATTTCTAGGAGCTTTCTGTGAGTGTAATTCCTAGCTGCACTGGTGCTTTTGTTTCTCTTCATCTGTGGAGCCAGGGCTGTACTGTAAGGATAGAATTCTATCACTATTTTTTTTTTTTTTTTTCACATTTGATGTGGTATTTTGCATACAGCTGCAGAGTAGACAGTTACCTTTGAAAAGAACATTTGCCTGGTTTAATTTGATTAGAGCAAACCACCTCAATCATTTCTGAACTAAGACCGTTTTCATTTTAACTTGGCAGTGGGAGTTGGGAATGTACTGACTGTGCTTATATGTTTGGGGGAGTTCTGGTTTGGATACAGAGCTACCGCCAAAGTGAAACAACCTTAGAGGACTTTGCCCACTCTGCTCCTGCCCCGTAAAAAGGGAGGGCTGTGAAGCCATTGAATGTCACATTTAACTTTCACTCAGTATGACAAGGAATTGGACTCCTTTTGAGTGTCTCTACAAAAAATTGGAAACATTTAACGCATAGAAATGCATAATCATACATTTAAAAAAACCCTCATGATATTAAAACCAGATATAGGATATGAAAGTCTTTTATTTACAACAAACTTAAACGTCCCTAGCAACAGCGTTTTGAATAATGTTATCATAAAATCCAATGTATAAATAGAAATATGGTGGGTTTCTCATAGATATATTGTATCAATGTTAAAATTGTATCCCTTTTAGTAAGTCTTAGTAAAGTTCCCACTTTCTGTCATTCTCGTACTTTGACTTTCTGCCCCTTTCCTCATCATATAAATATATGGTGATGGGTTTTTATGTTGCATATTAAAGATGAAATTAGATTCTTCAGATTTACAGGACTATGTATTAGGTATGATTTTTGCTTTTCACTTGCCCTCACTGGTGATCAAATCATTTTCCTAGAAAAACTCTTGTGGCTGTCTGGAATATCAATGTGTCTCATAATAAATGACAGCCCTTCAATAAATTATAGTCAGATGGTACTCTCCAGAAAAGATGGGTGTGATCTTTAAGTGCTCTGACTTTGTAGCAGTGGGTCATCAACATCTACACAATATTTTAACCAGAAGATTACAGTTGAAGGAAGGTCTTCTGGTTCTTCTCGTGTTGTGTTCTGAAAACCAATATGCACAGTTAACTGTTCATCTATGTGAACACTCACTACTAACAGGGGAATTGCATCTGCATCTTCCAGCTAATCCAAGAATGCAGTTGCAAATTTAAGAGTTGAGTTTCCACTGATGAAGTTAAAGTCAATAGAGCTACACCGATTCAAACGGCTCTGGTTGGTCAAATCATAAATTCCTAAAGTGAGGATGAACAAAAATGCATTAGGACATGCAGACTGTGCCAAGGTGTCCCATCAAGCATGCATGTTTGAGACTTTACTGTTCAGATTTTAGATGCTGCAACTATCGAGTGCACCAAATTTGGTATAAAAGTAGTTCTTTCATTAGGAGGTTTTTCACTGATATGGACTCAGAGTTCCTGTTGACCTTTTCCACTCCTCCAAATTACATTCCCTTTTAGCACCACAAAAGTACCCTCTGAAATATTTGATGCGTATCTCTACCTTGTCACCTAAGCAATTTGTACCATGCTGTGCTTACCCCCAAACACCAGGTTGCATCACGAACGTGGTCATTTCAGTGCTATATACATTTCACTTCATCAAGAGAAAATGCTTCTATAGCTATAGTTAGTTTATGTCTAACTTGTTATTCACTAGCACAGCACTAGAACCCCTGCTATTGATTTCCAGGTTTCTTCAGGACAGTGAAAGTTAATGACCTGTATTATTTTTCTCTACTAGGAAGTAGGTTACAAGGTGAATCTTATTTTGCTAATTTTATCTAACAGCATACTTTGTTTGTATTTGTGATCTTTACGACATAGAGATTGAGTAGCATCTGCACTTTTAATTAGTGTGTTGTTTATCCTTAGATAACCCTCTAGATTGTTAATGGAGATAGGCCTACCCACTGATCTTTGTGGTTTCCTCACAGACATCTCTAATCAATTTGTTGCCTTAATGTTCATCTCTACTTTTTATAAAACGTTGAGCAACAAGTTTTGATCAAAGCAATAATACCCATATCTGGACAGGTTTGAATCAATGAATATAGTCTGAAAATCAGAATTAAATGTCTCATTAAACTTAAAAGACTTGGCATTCGTGGAAGGACCCAGACAAGTCAGTACTTCTGTAGAACTGAGCACCTGTATCTCTTCATAGCATGGAATCCTGTTCAGCACATTGCCTTTATATTTGTAACATCATTAAAAAAAAAAAAAAGTTACCTGGCATTACTTAATTCTATGCTGCTTATTATTCATGTTGTCTCTCTTCTTAAGAAGTCAGGAAGGTTTTATTACCTTTTAATTTTATTTGGTCAGATTAAAACATCTTTTAGAGATGTCAGTTATTTCAAAAGGAAATCTTTATGCAGTAGTGAAAAAATACAAACAGAATTGAGACTGAAACTGAAGACTGTGGCAGTACAACAGCAAGAATAGCTAGGAGTTGCACAGAAGAGTCAAGTAACCCATTTGACTAAAAATGAAAGGTATTTGTGGCTATAGATAAAACCCAGATAGGTGAATAACACTGTTGAGGGAGTCTTTTTAGAAGACATTTTAAGTATATTGGAATATCCCAAATCAATAGGATATTGTGACGTCTGTAAGAAAATACATTTCAAAGACTGCTTGGTTTCCAGTAATCTGAAGTTGAGAGTGGACATTCTGCAGAAACAAAGCTTAAGTCATAAAAAGCAAATTTAAATCTTCTGCCATCCTCTAGATCAGTGAAAAGGTATTGAGCCTATAATTCTGGAAGAAGCTGTAAAGTCAACTAGGTTTGCTAAAACAGTAATAAAGGACAATTTCAACCACTGTTCATAGTAAAGTGAACAAATCGGACAAGGTTTAAAGACAAAACTTACAGACACTGTCAGTGAAGCAGCTGTTCCTGGAGTACTAGGAAGAGAGACCACTCTCTGCATAGCCTGAAGTAACTTGCAATAGCTGGTTTAAAAAATTCTTGCAGTGAAGACACACAGTCATAGTGACTGCAGTAATTAAATATAATATTTTTGGGAACAGGATGGTTCCCAAACTTGATGTAGTAACAGTAGGCTTTAGAAAAAAGAGATTAAGAAACAAGAGGTAATCAAAAATTCAACAGTCAAGAGGAAGGATATGAAAATGCTGAGGTTTGACTTGGTAGGTACTTAAATAGAGATCTGTAGCAGCACATTTTGTCACTTGGGTCATATGTCTGTCCCTGGTGTGATGCTCTGTCCTGGCTGCTTCTTTGGATCTATAGCCTCTTCCTGGGCACTACATATAGCAGGACATTTAAAATGTGTTGATTCCTCAAACTCTGGAGGGCTGGGGGATGTCAAAGGGAGACATCGAACTTTCTCTACGCCTTTTATGGTTCTGCTCCAGTATATCATGATGGGTGCACAGAAGGGGCTTTGAGCAACCTGGTCTAGTGGAAGGCAGGGGGGTTGGAACTAGGTGATCTTTAAGGTCCCTTCCAACCTAAACCATTCTATGATTCTATGAAGGTACACATAGCCATGCATAAAAAAGCAAATCAGGAATGTAAGATAATTGTGAGCAGACATCTAACTTTAACCATCTGAATATGAAAAGTATACTCCATCCTAGTCATTTAGAGTCTCCCCATAGGCAGTGAGGGGAGAGGATGCACTTTCTGAGAATAATTCATCCCACTCACCCTCATACCCACCCTGGAGTAGAATGAATTTCCCTTTGGAAATGCCTCCCTCTATCTTGTTGACTGCAGAGAGCGCCCAGGTGGCTAATGCAGAGTGGACACCCAACTGCAGCCTGCTACAGCCAGATGAGCTTAATGCCGGTCCGCATGGTTCAAGTTTGAAAGTGGAAAGTGGACACACCAGTAGGGAGTTTGTACAGCAAATAAGAGAAGTTACAAAAGCAAATAGAAAATTATTTTGGGGGTGGGGGAGCAAAAAGCTAGTATTGAAATCAGAGAGCACTTGAACTATGAGATATTAGAGGAGGTAATTGAGTAAGAAATTAGTATTATAGGGGAACTTATTTTTTTTTACCAAAGTCTATAGTATGTGGATTGTTGGTAAGGGCTTGTACAAGAACCCTTTTTTATCAGTTGGCAAAAAAGATGTACTTTTCCTGATAGCAGAGTGTGGGTTTCTGTGAAATGTACTGACTTCAGACCATCTGCTTCTGGTTTGCGCTTAGTGTTAAAGTACGAAGGGGAACAGGTTGTAGCTGGAATGGGTGGGCATTGCCTGCTTACCCTGTACCCAGTTTTAAGCTCCAGCAGAAGCCATTTTGATCAAAACTTGTTAATCTTTTACAAGAGGAGGAGCAGCTGAGGTATGTGTTGGAGATGGCCAGTCATGCAGCCTACGAGTGGTATAAGGCACCTTTCGAAGCTTTCTCAGATGTAGTTTCTCTTATGTATTTTTCTCATTTCTCTTCACGCTGCCACACTGGTCTCATACAGGATTTGTCACAAAGTGGGCTTATTATCTCATTATTGGTAAAATTCTGGTGCTACACATAGTTTCATTGCCTCATATTCCTTGTGAGCAAATTATGTGATAGTATAATTGCAAGTAGTTGGAAAATTCTGGTGTCTAACTTACATTGACCTCTGAATTATCCGAGACCTGAGTGCTTGGAAAGCAGTGTTACTATATCCTTATCTCTTGGATTATTATTTTTTTTTATTTGAAGTTTTATTTTTTTTATTTGAAGTTTTATTTTTCCATAATGTCAAAAGGTGTCAGCCCACATTGCTCAGTAACAGCCTGCAAAATTACAGTCAATCAATAATGCTAACAGATTCTGCTCCATCATTTTTTATGTTGAGTGTCTGTTGGAGGTAGTTCTTTTTTAGTTTGATTTACAAAGCTTGAAAATAGCTTTTTTTTATTATGGAACCACTAAGACAATATAATTCTAGTGAAGCAAATAAGCTGCTCTGCTAACCTGTTTGGATATGCATATCACGTGTGTGTTTGTGTGCATATGTGGAAAAGAAAAACCATGAAAATGTCAAGATTTGACTGCATTTACACCAGGAAGTTCAGAATTATTATTTTGTAATATGGATGAGGTTTCTTAGACATGTAGGACTGCAATTAGTTTGAAGTTTGTGCCTTAAAAATGTCTGAACAGTTTTCTTTTTTAAAGTTAAAAGAAAAAATTGAAAGGGAATGAGGGCAAGCCAGGAAAAAAACTATCCCAAAAGCTAATTGTTTTAAAAAGCTACATGACATTGAAAATTGGAACTTGGAACCGAAATGCCATCTCACTCCTAAGTATAATAAAATAGTAAATTTTATTAAATGTATTCTGGAAAGAGTAAATGAAAATTAGAAAGCCTGAAGTGAGTGGCAAAGAGCCCAGGCAATATCCAAAAGAGTAAACATCTAATGGCTCAACGTAACTGGGGCACAGTCCACTGGAGCAGGCAATTGGACAGGGGATGTCAATATTTAAAAGCTGCAGAACCAATTTTTGAAACAGATGGTTTGTTTTTTTTTCCTCCTGTGTGCAATGCAAATATATATTTTAAAGGGTTTTAGGGAATATTTAGATGATGAGATTATATGTCTCCTTTTAATATTGACCCTTTTTTAAATTTATCAAATCTTGTAAAATTTAAGGTCACTTTGATCTTTCTTCTTCTGAGCATGAATTTCCCCTCATTAAATTGCATTATTCACTCAGTTCCAGAACTCATTCATCCCAGAGCACACCCTTTATACAAAAACATTGCAATATCATTTTGTCGGGTTTTAAATGGAGGCTCTTCTTGAAAAGACTGTTGAGTTCTTGAAACAATATAACTAACATTTTCTGAATGGACATGATTATGATGGCATTTCTAATATATTGATCACTGTCATTTTCACAAGCCTGAAAAACTTTTCTTGTGCTTTGGAAAATCTAAATCCATGTCACTTCTCTGCCTTCTGGAGTGAAATCACGCGGACTGTACTGCACTTAGATCGATAGTCATACTCTATAGGGGCCTGCGTACAGAGGCATTCATGGAAATGAAGACTACTGTGTCTTCCTGGATTTAGCAAAAAAAAAAAAAAAAAAATGCTCTACTGTATATGTTGCTTGCAAATGGACTAGGGACAGTTATTTCTCAGTCAAATATTTTCATAATCCAGACACAGGTTCTTATTTCAGAACATATAGATGCCAGTTGTGATGTTTGAAAACCAAGACGTGCCTGCATGAAAGCTAGGTAAGGGAAGTCGCCAGAACTTTTGACTTTTTCTTCACAGAAAGTCACTTCAATTCTGTGATAACTCAGAAAGCGGCTGAATGGACCTTTATAAAACATATGAACTAAGTCACTTCTAAGTGGAGACAGCTGGGGTCTATTTAATATCCTGTGTGAAACGGTAGAGGTCAGCTTCCTGGAATAACTTTGGAGTTTTATTTCACGAATACCCTACTGCTGCAGGGACCTGGGGTGACGGTGAGGCTCTCCAGCTAAAATGTGCTGTAAGGAAAAGCTCCGGGCCCATAGCTCTCCTTCTAGCTCTGCATTTGGTGTGGGATAGTAGGAAGCGTCTTGTGGCTTGCAGTTGTCTGCGCATCCTCATAAATGTCTGTCATGTGGGTGCTTATTAATGCAGGCAACTAGTCTCGGGTTTTTCTTCCAATCCTATATTCTTATGATTTAGACATTGGGATACTAATTGAAAGCCATCGAAAAGTGGCACTTTGGGCAACAAGTCCCATAATTCTCAAATGTACGGATGACCCTAAATACCTAGGTTATTTTGTAATTTAGGACCTTGGATCCTAAATCACTTAACTTATCTTGACAGTTTTATGATGTCTTTTTTTCCCCTTGCAATTAATGCAGCCGTATCTTTACTATCTAAGATCGTACATTTCCTTAATGTGTTCCCTGTATCTATTCAACTTAATTACTCTTGACTCCTTGAGTTTAGAATCTTATTTTATTTTCTAACTCCTGCTATTCCAGTGCGCATTGGCCATGATAACATATTTGTCTTTGCAGGCTAGTGCCACTGGTAAGTGTTCACCCCCACATACACAGAAGTTACACAATATAGCAATTGATATAATTGGTAGTCCAGTGGCAGCTTAATTAAAAGCCTGTGGTGCAATAAGCATGAAAATTCATATTAAAAAAGTACATAAATAAGGATGTCCAGTATGATTAGATACATTTCACAATGTGAAAATTTGGCGTTTCCTTGACTATGTATTTAAATAGAAGATTAAATGGAAGCTCTAAAGAAGAGCTGAAAGGGGTAATTATTTCTGTTAGAGAGAAAAGAAATGGAAATTAAAAAAAAAAAAAAACAAAACAGTAGTGTGTCACTGGAATAGATAAGCTGACCACAGCCAGAAAAGGCTTTTGTAGACTGTGCTGGTTCTGTGGGCCCTGTACGGTGTGTAGTGTTACCTGTTTAGTCAACTGTGCGAAGGCTGCAGACCATCGGCTGTGGTATAAACTTCTGTGCTGTTTCTCTGAACAGAGGTAAACAGGATGATTGTAGGGTCTGGGGATGGATTAGAGAAAATAATGAGGACCAGCTCCTTCAGCCCTCAACGTCTCTTGACTTATTCTTGAAATAAAAATAATTATATGAATAAAACAATTCATATATGGCTTAGAAAAGGTTAGAACAATTTCCACCTACCCTGGTGTTTTTCCGAAGTGAGAAAGAGCAGATAGCTTAGGGAATGGTGTAAGAGCAGGACAGACCCAAAGCCATAATTTCTAGCAAATTAAGGCTCGGCAGTTTTGACACTGACGTGGTCGACGGTCTTAAGTAATGTGTCCACTGCTTTGTAAGTCCACGCGGCATCTGCAAGCAGATGTGAGCCAGCCCTGCCGCGTTCCCAGGCAGATGCCTACTCGCTCTGCCGGTGCTTTGAGCCAGCTGGAAGCGGCGTAGCCATGTTAGTTAGCGCTGCGGAGCCTCAGCCATTACGCTCTGCTGTCCTCAGATCTTCCTCAGCTCAGCCCGAGCTGACACCGGCTGCCTGGATGTCACAGAGCTTGGGTAGATGTATCCTCTTTTCATTTGCCCAGATGTGAAAAGGTTTTGGCACTCCAGGAACCAGACCTTGTTTTGCAAGATTTATTGTAGTTTGCTCATTTCTTTTGGAAATGTGGAAGACATTGTTGCAAAACAACCGAAACACAGTTTTGTCATGTATTTACATCATCTGACATACACCATCATTTACAAACTGCTGAATTTATTTCAAAACTATCCATGCATTAAAATGTAAACCCTAATCTCACGATGCTAAAAGACGCCCCAAAAGAAATAGTTGCCTTTGCCCCAAAGTAATAAAACAGTCGAATAAAATTTATTGCCAGCTCAAAATGCTACTAACACCTCATTTTCATTGCCAAACCCTGCAAATAATCTTTAATTTGTTTTCTTTTACATATGTGTGCAAGAGCTTAAAGGAAATACTTAAAAAGCTGTACAGCCTGTAGACTACTTTGCTCTGTGTGCATTAATCTTTAAATGGCTGGCTCACAGCGCCGCGTAAACTGGCTGGAAAAGGAGGAAACATGTATTAGACATCTACCTGAAGAACTGGAGGATGAAAGCACCTGAGAATCTTATAGGAATAGACATTTTTAGTTTTCTTTGCATGCACTATGAATTAATTTAAAAATAATAATAATAAAAAAAAAAGACAGCTTAGTAGAAGAAATGAATTGACAGCCAAGGAGTTTGTACGGCCACGTGTGAATGACTGCGGATGGGGAAAAGAGCAGCCATGAAGGCCACATTTTTAAAAACTTGTAAGATGCGACATCTTAAATTCTGATGAAACGTGTAAGGAATTTGCATGCTAATGGAAATGAGGATCCGTTTTTATGTATCGAGTGTTTAAGAGCAATTGCCCCCTGGCTAAATTTATTAAGCCAGAAAAGTCTTGTAAATTTCTATTGAAGATTTATTAGTCTCATTTGTTTCTGTTCTGCACAACATGAATATTAAACTCTATGCTGCGAGTTCGTCACAGGTGAAACTCCCTTTCAAATTAAAGGAAATTCTGGACCTGAGCCAAAGCCAGTTAAATACATGTACTGACTTCATGAGGCTTAGGTAAAGGCTCATGTGTGCAGAGCTTTTTAGGATTGATCCTGGTCTGTGGGGGTTGAGTGAATAGGGAAGAGGCAGTTTCAGTGTCTTTTTTTTTTGACATCTTTTTCATTTTCTTTTAAGTTCCTCATGAGAAGAAATACTTGTAAATATCTTCAAAAATCAATTGAACGTAATCTGAAATCCCACCAAGTAAAATCTTTCAATTACAGTCTGCCTGGGAAAGACTTCTCTCTCCTAAATTCAGGCATGTGGTCTAAATTAGTCATCTAGGCATCTTCCATAGCAAGGAAGGAGAGCCGGTACCTCCCCAGAGTGATTCAACCAACCTACTTTCCCTTGAATATACGGAGACCTATGTTACTTTTTCAGACTAACCAGCAAACCCTTGAGCAGCTCCATTCCGTGAGTTAATGTCTCTTCCACGGTAGCTGAGAGGAGAACTCAGCACTCCACGAGCTCTGCTAGGCTGCTGGGTAGATGGATGGCATTTAAACTGTCTGATGATCGCTAGCCAAACACAGCTACATTCAACAGAGTTGTTAGTTTTCTTTGCAAACCTTAAATCTGCCCTCTGTATGAGCTGAATTTAAGTGTTACCTAACTTTGTATTCCCTTAATTTTGATGCTTTGGTTTTAGAATAAATATCCCCTCACTGTTTTCTTTCCCTTATAAAGTTATATATTACTCTCTGCCACTCAGTTTTTCTTTTAGAATGCAATTTATAAAGAGGAGTGCAATGTTTAGGTGCATAAATCTGTCTGCCTCCCAAAACTTGGCAAAATCCTGTTTGTTTTTCTTACCCATGTGAGCAATTGCCTTTGTCTTTTGATTTTTGGAAATCACCTGAGTGCTATTTACTCTTGGGCAGATGGGATGTGATTCATAGCGTGTTGAGAGGTGGCAATAGGACACGGTACAGTGCTGTGGGGAGGTGGGTTGAGCTCACGGTGCTCCCTTACAGGTTTTGCTGAAGGGAATGGAAGGACTCCCTTTGTGGTTAATGGTGCTCCTGGCATCGCGGCACATGGGCTTCTTGGGAGTGCATCTGGCATCAAAGCCTGATCGAAGTCATTCCCTGTATCAAGTCAACGCACAAAGCACTGTGAACTGTGTCTCTATTTTTATGTCTTTTAACCTCAGGACAAGCATGTGTGGAAGTCAACGCACAAATGTGAGACACCTTTTGGATTTTCTCTTGGTCTATTGCTGAATGTGGCAACAGTGTTTGCCACCTAACTGCTGTGCTTGCATTGGAAGTGGGTGGATATTTCCTCTTCAGGAAATTTTGAGCAGTTCTAGTGAGTCCATAAACAGATTCTTTCAACAGATTTAGACATTTTGAAAATGTTGTTTTCATGTGGTTTAAATATCTGGTGTTAAATTCCTGTTTCCATTTGTAAGATAACAAGAACTGTTCATATCCATTGCTGTTTTCTCATCTCCCAGGTAAAGACTGGGAAAGCAATGGTTCACGGTTTGGTTCATTTCAGAATTTAAGGAAAAACTAATATTGTGATGAACTCTCTGGAATAAATCATGAACGTCATTTGCAGAGATGTATGGCCATATTCAAGAATTTACTTCAGTCCTAAAGGTAATTAAAAAATCAGGAAGGAGAGGCTGTGGTACAGATAAGGACACTGAAGTGCAGATGGGGAGCTCACATGCGGGGCTCCAAGTTGTAGGGTTCTCACTGCATGGGTAAGAGAAGCCGGAGCAGGAACCGCACACACCAACTATCACAGTGGATACAGGTTTAAACAGCATACAGGAGTTTACAATGCTCTGTACATGTAATGACCAGCTGAGGACAAGGAGAGAAAAATTACCTTTTTTGGTCTTTTGTCTTTTGTTCCATGTGCACAGGCAATGAATTCGCTTTTTTTTTTTCTTTTTTTTTTCTTCACTGCTTTCATGTCTGAAAGATACCAGGCATATAAGGGAGATGAGGCTTTAGACGGTGCATACTTCCTTAGAAGATACTTAGGTTATTTGCATGCTGGAAGTTAAGCGCAGCGTAAGTTCTTTGGTAGTTCAGGGCTAGTGGATTGTGCAAGATCAAGATCTATGGCAGGTTTTTTCTGCACACTACTACCCTAACTCCAAAGTTGCATTTTTGTACTGACTGATCTAAAAACTTTTCATAAAATACTGCTCAAAGCTTGTGTTATGTCAACTGACTGTGCTGTCATAGCAATAAACTAACAGGCTCTATAAGAAGTTTGCACCTGATTTCCCAGTGGTGCTTGTTTCATTCTCTTACCAAGGACTTTCTTTGCTTTAATGTCATCTGGAGAGCCAGGAATGTTGTATTTAAGAAATGATACATAATAATAAACCCAAATATAAGCAAATGGGCATGACAGTGAACCATGTGATGTTTTACTGTGTTTCACTCCTATGTATACTAATTGCTTTCTGTTTAATACATGGATATAGAACATGTTACATTAAAAAGCCCACAGATTTCCTTGATAATTCCTTGAGTACATTAGAACAACGCAATTCAAAGGACTAAAAAGAATGAATTTGGTTTTCAAATTAACAGCTGTCTTTACTAACATATACACTATTTATTTACTTTGTGCATATCAGTACTGTCAGCTTTAGCCAATTTAGCCATTTATTTTTCTTTAGGCTTTTTTTTTTCTTCTGTTTTCCTGCTCTTCTGCTTTTGCAGTGGAGTTCACAGTATTGTTGAACCGTGGAAGATTTCCCTATCTAAAAGTCAGCTCTTGATCCTTCTTGGGGAAACACAGACCGTTTGGTCCCATATCTACATATGAAACATTTTAGAAATGTATTTTGTTACAAGGCTTTAATGTGTCAGCGTCTCACAAATCACTACAATACTTTTTCTGAGGGTCTTCATCAAAACTGTTGTTATGCCAGTAAAAGAACCACAGCAAGATGTTTTGCACCTAGTGCTCTCTCTCCCCTCCTCATCACCGTCACCATACCAGCTTTGGGCTCCCTTCAGCTGCTGCCAGTATGGGCCGTTCTTCCTAGAAAGTGGTAGCAACATCATCAGGGCTCAGGTGTATTTGCACCATTTAGCAAGCCCCCTTACCTTACTTGTTCAACATCTCTGACAACAAGATTTGCCCTTCAGAAGTACTATCAGTCAGGCTGTGGTTGCTTGTGTTCCTGAGGGCTTAGTGTACGCTGCAAGATCAATTCAGATTCAAACACAACCTGAGTTTTGCCTACAGCCACCACCCCCCAGTAGAATTATGGCTGTAGAGTAATGTGGAGGTCATTCGGGAACAGCAGTCCCTGAATTGATGGTAAGCGTCAAACCAATAGACCTCTTCTGTCATCCTCTACAGTACCTGTTTCCTGGGGTTTAGATTTCCTCATGCATCTGTAAAAAGTAAGAGCTTGGAATCAAATTTGCATTTTAAATTACTTACCCCTTAAAAAATCCTGAATTAAACACCTCGGGAACTGCTGTGATATTGCGAGGATTTAAAAAACTATATGAGATGGTACAGAGTATCAAAATGGGCATTTGATTTTTTGCTGTGAATGCTTTTTATGTGGAGTGGAGGCTTATTATTTCCTTTGTTATTTTTGATATGTTGGCATCACCGGTAAGTCTGATGTGTAGATAGATTAGATTATTAAGCTACTAATGAAAGAATGATAATTTATACTGTTGTAAAATCTTCCGAAGATGAGTTGTTAGTTTTATTTAAACCCAGGAAAGAGATGATCAGCTTAGATTTAGATCCTGTAGGTTTGGCACAAGCAGGAATTCAAAATGTAAGCTGAAATGTGAAGTCTGTAACAATCAGTTTGACTGTCAGCTACACGTGAATAAAGACTGGATTTTGTTGTATCCCATCTTGCACAGGTAGAGCTGGGAGTCCAGAATAACTTCTGTGCTCCTTTCATTTGACTTAAACAAAATCAATATTCAGACATAAGTTTTATTTACATGTTGAGCAATTTAGGGAATGTGAAAAGGAATGCAGCTTTCCTTGACGGAGGTATTCTGCAGAAAACCTAAAACGTTTAATAAAGGGTGCACATGAATTGCCAATGAATTGGAGCATCTTTAATTTGTACTGTGAACTGGGAGCTTATGGAAGCTTACTGGAAGCTCTCAGCACTGTATACCAGCAGCGTACATGACTCTGAAAGGCAGTGTACATTTGCTTGCTGGAGGATCACATGAGAGCACTATGAATAGGTCAGACAGCTATTGCTGATCCTAAACAATCTGTCAGCAACTGTCTTCATAACAGGCCATGTTATTTTGCTGATTTGGGGGTGACTTGGCCTGTCCCTCGCAGAGAGGATCTGGCAGTCTGTGTGGTACAGCAGCGCACAGGAGTAAGCGGAGGCAGCGGCAGGCTGGTGTTTTCCCTCGGTAATGGCAATTGCGCAGTGTGTGGCCAGTTTGGATTTAAAATCAGTCGCGATGAGATGAAGCTGCTAATGGACTGGTGAGGAGTTAAGCATTTCAAAAACTGGTGAACTGGAGGATGAGTCCTGAAAGTGAAGTTCTGCAAGGCAGCTTATTGTTTGAATTACTGAGCCTTACCAGATCCATTTCTGGTCCTTGCCTATTAAAAATAATCTCCCTTCACACAGAAGGTGAAGAAGAAATGGCAGTGTGAGGGCTAAAAAAGACAGCGTGCTGCTATAAACAAAGAGAGGTGCAGAGAACGTCTTGTCAGGCGTATTTTTCCTTGAAGTAAAACTCTTTAACAACTGTATCTTTCAGTGACTTGGGTGGCACACTGAGTAAATGTGCTTGGCCTTTTCATCTTTTTGGGCACAAATCTTGGCTTCTGTTGCAAATGAAAACTCTCTTTGGTGGTTTCATCAGCGCAGACATTTGTCTGCATCACAAAACCATTCAGTCTGGCACCAGGGCCCGTCGTTGCTCGAGTGGGGCCCAGCGCAGGAGAGCAGGGGTGTTGCAGGTCAGAGCTGCAGTCGGTGCTGAGCGTTGAAAGCTTGCCCAGTCAGCCCACACTATCGGACTTTAGCCAGTGCTATTTACTTCGCTTTCAAGAGCATCTATTTCTCTCTGTCAGTTTCTCTGTCTCTCTTCCTCACACACACTTAAAAGAACAAAAACATCTTTTATACAGCTAAGCATTTTAAATAATTTTTCCAAGTCAGAAAGGGAGAGAGACTGGAAAAAATTACAGCACAAAGCTCAGCTTGCAGATGAACGATTGCCTTGTCATCCTAATATCCCCCTTCCTTCCCTTAAACCTCACTGGTGAGTGGGCCATAAGCAGGAATATTGGCCAGGCTCTGCTGGAGTAGGTCTCCAGGACAGGACTTTCTGCTGCCTTGCTTTCATCATGCAATTGCTTCTTCGTGGTAGCTCTTTCTGCTCTGCGCACAGCAGATAATGAGTGAGTGACTGCAGAGTTGAAAACATCTATCTGCAAAACATCTGCCTGTCCCAGATAAATTCATATATTTTATCTGATGTTACGTTCTGCCCTTTTCTGCTCTCTGCCTGAAAGAGGCTTCTTCTGAAGACAAGAAGAGAACCCTGTTCTGGAAGGGTTGTAAAGCAGAAAAAATGTTCACAAACTCCAAGAAACCAATAGAAACGTAGAGAATAAGGTTTTGAGACGTAAAGTTGCCATGAGCAGTGTAGAGGTACCCAAGCCTATTTTAATTAATTGAGTTTGACTCTAGGCATTTGTCTGCTGCTGGATGGATCTGATGGTGGGCTAGCTTACTGTGCTGGAGGCAGTGCCGTGCTGTCACGCTGTACGTTTTCAGTACCGAGGTGGGTCAGTTGAGTGTGGTCTCAGTGTCTCTGCGTTATGTTGCAGTCTGCCGTGGAGGCGTATCGTAAGTATTTGATGCACATTGGTGCAGCTGCAGCTGGCGTGACAAGCACGTTGGGAAGCTCCTGGAGACCCCATATACTTTTGAAAAATGGAACTTAGGTTTTGCATTCCTACGTGGTTCTACAGATGTTATCCCAGAAAAAATGCACTTAAAATACAAGATACTTTGAATTTAGTGTCCTGTTCATCTGCATGTGCTCTTTTTCCATCTGAAAGTACTTCACTAAAGTTCCTTCCAGTGAGAAAAATCTGTCTGAAATACCAGCTTTCAGAGGCATGGAAGAGTAGGTGATTGCTGATTAAGTTTTTTGTGAAGCTCTATTTCCTGTTTTGCTACGTGGGACATGGTGCTCATAACGCACATGTTCCACTCCCCTTGCCCAGCTATTGTCTTCCTCATCTGAAATACGACCCCTTTGTTACAATACATTGGGTATACGTGATTCCAAGTAGAGACTGGTTTCTGTTACCGGAGTGTTTTTCCTCTTCAAAAGCAAGAAAGGAGAAGGTAGCTAATATTAAAAGTATGGGGAAAACTGTTATTTTCAAGGACTGCGTAGTTTAAGTAGTTGGGGTAAATGAAGGGCTTGCTGCTGAGTGGCTTCCAGAAAACAAAATAATCTAAGGCTGCTGCTGAAATTTGGACTCAAAGGATGCCTGTCATTCTTCAATGCTTTTCAGTATTAGAGGCTGAAAATTTCTGTGCCCTTGAAAATCACGGACTCACAAGATTAACCTGAGCCAAAGACAATGAAAGCAGAAGCTATTCAGGCTTCCCCCCACATATTTGTCAACAAACCTCAATCATGACCTGTAATAGTCTTGGTATCCCAGTCTTGTGGTGTTTGCGTAAACACTGTCAATCACACATAAATTCTGTGCTGGTTTTCTGTTGTGTGGATAAATACCTTTCAGAGTTAGGTTGAGACCACCAGACTTTCCATCTGAGTCTTTGTTCAGCCTTACGAAACCTTAAAACTGTAGCATATCACTATGCCACTACTTACCACACCACAGTCATCTTAAACATTTCTCCTACTCATAAATCAATGGCTCCAGTTCTCTTTCTCTGCCATGCATAAGCCAGGAAGTAACTCTTCCTAGGAAGATACTGTTCCCAAGAAAATGAAAGTAAATCCATGTTATTGAAAAACTTTAGAGAGCAAGGACTGTGGTTTTGTTCAGTGCTGTGGGTGACCAGCAAAGTAAGAGGATATGTGTTCATGTTGGCTTAGTCCTGCGATAAAAGTAACAGTACGCCATTTGATGCATTGGCAGCAAATATCTAATTGTTCCGTCTTCCCTTTGACTATGATCTGGCTAATTTTCCAGATGTACTTACTCATCTGTTTGGCAATAGCCAAGAGAACTGATGTTCTACAGTTTTTCAGGTCTTACAGTCTGATCTGGTTTTTGGTATTTCTTGCAGGTGGCTTGTGCTGATGGGTTTGATTTCCATCGCTGTTATCTCAGTTTTCTCAGGAAAAAAATGTTTATTCAACTTGAAAGTCAGTAAATTACAGCAGTTCTCAGAGCATCTCAAAAGCGAGTCCAGTAACATTTAAGGACTTTCTAGTTAATACCAGTCAGTAGACGCAATAGTTTTCAAGGGAATTGGCATCACTGTGTCTTTTCATATAAAAGCATTGAGCATTCAGACTGTGTATTGTAAAATGAAAATGAACCAAGGTTGCATTTGTTACGTTACAACTTGTAAGAAGCTATGTAGACTTCAAGACTCATCGTCTAGTTTTCTGTGTTCAAAAAACCCAAAGTATTTTTGCAGGAAGGCAGGTATTCCGCTAGCTTATAGTAAGATCCACTAGGCACTAGACACATAAAATAAAGCAGAGACATAGATTTGTATCTGATGAGCTTTTTTTACTTTAGTACAATTAACTTGAAAAAATGCCTGCATTAAAACAAAGGTACTCCATAAGTGTTCAACAATGTCCTAGTTCAGATCGACGCATCAGGAGGTGTATGACTCCCAGCCAAACATCTTGTTAAATACTTGCAGGATTTCCCATAGCGGATCTTACTTTAATCAAATAATTCAAACGTTTCTTTTGTAAGTACAATAGAAGGGCAGGGCTTGTGTTTACAAAGTATTCAGTATGGAAATCCTGTATTAATTGAGGTACATTTACTTCACTTGGGACAGCGTCCACATAGTAACTCTTTCAATAAAAGGCCTTTTTCTGTTGCCTGTTCCAGAGAGGCAATCACATGCAAAGCTAACCCGTCACGTACAGAAAATCATGAGGAAATGGCTTGAGAGATGTACGCTGTAGACAGCAGATATGTTCATAGCTAAAGAAGGTGACTTTGTGGATGATTTTCTCTCAGTGGATGTAAAAGAATATAATTTTTACAAAGTAGTTTTATCCCTATGGAAACTACTAAATAAAGAGGCTGTGTCTTTCTCAATCTATTTCCAGAATGATTAGCACAGGCAATGCCAGATGTTGTCTTTTTGTAATATCGTGGATGCATATAAGCTGTACTTTAAATTATTATCTTTCTAAGGCAGCGCCTTTATTTTCTGTGAGTAAACACAATGTGCTTCACACAGCCTGGTGCAGGATCTGGAGTTTTTATTGTTAACAGTAAAGCATTCAGAGTTTCACATAAAGGGTTTATAAAGAGGAAAGATAATATTATTACTCAGCGATAATATTATTACTCAGTAATAGGTGACCAGAATTGCGCTTCTCTGAGTTCCTTATTTTGCTGTGCCAGAATCAAAATAAGCCACACACAGAAGACTTAAAGAGAGAACGAGCATTTCCCTCCACAGTGAGGTGAAAATTACGTTGCTTCTATATTCTCTACAGTGAAATCTTTTTTCCTTTTTTTTTCTTGAATTATAATTCTGCTATAGTTGAAAAGATAATTTTTCCAGTGCATTAAATACCTGGCAAAAAAAAAAAAAAGGTGTTTTAGAATATTTTTAGGTAAATGTAGGTCAACACAAAGGAATCATACAGTTGGAAATATTTTCCAGTGTTTATGTTCAGATGTTCAGACCTGTCTGGCTCCTCTCTATTTGCATGTGTTGGGGTTACAGGCAGTCCGGCTACATTCCACATTGATTTATATAAATATATTGCAGATTATTAACCTCCAGCCAAATACCAGCAAATTTTACTTTTCAGGAAGTTTTGTGGCTTTTCACAAAACTGATTTACTGTGTATAGGACATCTATCTCCCGTGTATGCCGCATTAAGGGAATCATAAAGTGAACTGTATGTGTCTTTATGAGAAATGTGTCGAGACATTTGCTGTTACAGTCACTGTTACCGTAATAATTTAATTAATATTTGTTCATATGATGATTACAGATTAAGTACAGATTAGTCTTCTAGTAGAGGTAGGGTGACAGTCTCTCCATAATCTGTAACTATGGTTCCCAAATTACTACTCACTGAAAAGCTTCTTTAAGCTAAAAGGGACATGCATGCATCCATTTTCAAAACATGGTGGCTAATAAACAATTTCTAAGTGTCTGACCAAAGATTACTTAGGAAAAGCTGTTAAAGTGGGATCATGGCCTTAACATGTTAAATCTGTATCATCTCAAGTAAAACATACTCCTCTCTTGAACCGGGATTACAGTCTTCACAGATAGTTGTGCCATTTCTTATCTTCCCTTCTCTTGTGAAATATTTTGAGATTTAAGGTAAGAAGTAAAAACTCAGTACAAAGTGTTTTCCTAGTCTGTCTGTCAGATGTCATCTTTGAAAAGTAGTGACCCCCAAGGCTTTGTGTGTGATCTGTTGTCTGCAGATCCTGCATATAAAGCCTTTAGCCCTAGGATATAAACTATTACTTGATAACATCATCAGAAATCCTGCACTTTGCACGAAGTAAGGAAGCAGTTTTTTGAAGTAAGGGGATGAAAGATACATGTAATAAAACAACATAACTGCTATCATGTTGACCAAAACAGGCAGTAGTATCAACACTACTTTGGTTTGTTATCGATGATAGGTTCTTCAGTTTAGCTGAAGAACAAAACTTTTTTCTCGATAACTGTATTCATACATTTTTTAAATCTACTGTCACCTAATAAAAGTAGCGACTGATTTGCTGCCTCGCTTCAGAGAGAAAGGCAGTCTGATCTGAACAATTTAAAACTAAATGAATAAACACATTAGTAAAGTATGTGAGTGGGGAACAAGTGTCCCTCTGTCTGTAAGATGGTTTCCTATTGTGATTTTCTAGAGGTGGGACTTGAGGAAGGATAGTGAATGTTACTGGTATGAGTAGAGGTGTGGAGCATAGAAGGATGCGCAGAAATTTCAGAAAAAGATAAAACAGTGATTAAAGCTGGTATGGTAGATGAAGTGGAAAAGATGAGAGAAATCCTAATTAAAAAGAGAAAACAATAGAAAATAGAGTAATCAGATAGGAATGTGACATTATGAAGAGCGTTGCAAATTACTTTGAATTTGATGTTGTGCAACAAGGTGAAATGATAAAGAAATTTCAGTAAAAGAATGACAGAAAGTGATGAGAGAAGAAAGCTTTCTTTGTATTAGTATCTTGTGCACAAAGCTTTTTTCCAGACTGCATCCCGACTCTGAAGGTATTCTGTGCATCCAAGAACTTGCAAGAGTAATCAGCAAAAAAATTCTGTTTCTGCCAAAGGAGGTTTAATTATAAAGCTGTGTAATGGCGAACATGGGAGTTATGTGGAAAGAAATTGAAGGTGCATGCAAACACCCTGTACATTGTTTCTCAAAAATGTTTCTTGCAATTTTTTTTAAATGACTGTAAGTGCTGCAGCATAGAATGTGGGTAAATACTAAGTAATTTTCTGTATTAACTGTAGTTGCTCTGTCCAAAAAATATTTTTTTTCTTGTAATTATTTTACTTTGAATAGCTGATGAATTCTTAATACTTAATACCATTTCAAAATCCACACATGAAAGAGAGATATGATATTATTGATGTATCAGTAGTTATCTGAAGAATCAAGAGCTCAAAGATTGTTCTTCCTTTGGATAGCTCTTTTTTCCTCTCTGCACATTGTAAGAAATTTAAATAGACATGTGTGAGCTGCAAGGTATGTACGTCTGTGCTGGTTCCGGTATACTTACCTCCTCTTTTCTTTTCCTCCTCTCAGATTGTTTGATGTGTGCACCGTGTCACGAACAGACAGAGAGACCAAGTTAACGTTAGTGTTTGAACATGTGGATCAAGACTTGACTACTTACTTGGATAAAGTTCCAGAGCCTGGAGTGCCTACTGAAACTATAAAGGTATTTAAGAAGAAAGATATTGGATATTATTTCAGAAAATATTAGTTAGGAAGGGCAAGGAAATAAATCACAAAGACAAACTGTGTTTTGATTCCGTAGGATTTTGTTATATCAAAGTTGAGTAATGCCCAGCTTGGGACATGAATTGCAGAACAAAGATCTGTATTCACTGAGAGATGTAATCTCTTTGTGGAAATGTTGCACTTGGGTTTTTGTTTTTTCTCTTTTAGATTTATAAATCCCCTGAATCTCTACTGGTTTACCAAAAGTAGCATTCCATTCATTAAGAATGACCTTTGCTTGCAGCTGTAGGCAGATGATTCCATTATTGATTAGTCAAGGCCTACTTGAACCTTCCCTAGAAGGTGTGTGGTAGAGTGTTGGACATTGTTAGAATGGATAAAATAAATCCTGTACTCCTATCCCCTTCCCTTTGCCTTTTGCTTCCCCGAGAGACTCCTTTCATTTCATGTCCCTTTTGTATACATTTCTATACATTCCAAGAGCAGGAAATGTTCACCATGGACCTGTGGCGAGCTCTACAGAGGATGGGCTCAAGAAAGGGTGTAGCCATGACCAGTTGTTGTAGAAGCTGGAAAGGCTCTCAGTAACTGGAAGGATGATCATGAAGTTTTCCCGTCATGTTATCTCATATTCTGCATCTGTAAGGGAGGACCTCTTCCCAGGATAGGACGTGCTTTCATTATTTGATCTTATCAATGCTTATAAATATCCAAAGGGTGGGTGTCAAGAGGATGGGGCGAAACTCTTTTCAGTCATGCCCAGCGACAGGCACAAACTGGAACACAGGAAATTCTGAGGAAAAGCTTCCTTACTTTGAGGGTGACAGAGCACTGGCACAGGCTGCCCAGAGAGGTTGTGGAGTCTCCTTCTCTGGAGATTTTCAAAACTCGTCTGGATGTGCTCCTGTCCAACCTGCTCTAGGTGAACCTGCTTTGACAAGGTCATTGGATGAGATGATCTCTGAAAGTCCCTTCCAACCCCTATCGCTCTGTGATTCTGTGATCCTGTGATTGGTACTCAAATATGTATACCAACTCCTTTTCTCTCCTGGGAATTTCACAGCAAAGCACTACATTGAGGAACATAGCTTGAAATGTTTGACAAAACGTTTATGCCTGGGAAGAGAAGCAGAGGGATTGATGCTCCCACATTTTGACTGTGTCTTTTTAACATTTCTTTTGATTTTTCTTTTGTCGTGAGGAGAAATAATTTATGCTTTCAGAGACGGATTATCTTGCACTTGTATAAGAACTGTCTGGGAGTATGGTGTGTCATCTTACTCTGGCAGAAGTCCCGAGGGAGGAAAAGAAAACATGAAACCTCTCTGATATTTAGTTCTTTTAATATTTTTTTTTTTTGTTAACAGCTTCAAACTTAGGAGTTGTTTGATCTTTCATTATAAAATTAGACATAAAACTGATAAAGATCTTTTCACTTGTATCAAAGTCACAAATGTATAACATCAGTCAGTTCCAGCAACCATGCTTTTTAAGCAACCTTAGTGGATAAAATAAAATTTTAAAAATTAGATACAGCATTGATTCAGTCCCAGCAGAAGACTGGAATGTATCTCTTGCATTTGAAGGACTCTTATGATAATGCTTTTAGAGTTCTACTTCCTTCTAGGGCTTTGAAACTACCTAAAGAAACTGTGTTTCAATGTAAGTAACATTGTGAAAATAACATACAAAGTAGCTGACATATTATCTAACTAAATATATTGAAATGGATGAGAACTGAATGACCAAGCCTCTGAAATCTCAGTTTGAAATATCTTTCAAGCTACGTTTCATTTAAAGCAAATAGAAGAGGTGAGCATTGGACTAAAACATTTGTGATTTTCTAAAAGCGTGTTCTAAATTTGCAATAGTATACTGTAATACATAGGTGTGAACATAGATTTCATGGAGGTTATATCCTGGTGAAGGAAATTGTTTGGTTTACTTTTAATAAGCACTATTCTGCATACGTGGTTTACTAGTTTAACCCAGTTGATATATCTGATAATTTGGCACAATAAAAAAGAAAAATTTAGCCACACAGAAGCAAGGAGAAACAATTCTGGTCTTTTACGTACAGTGTAAGTTCCTCTGAAGCCAGTGAAATTGGTGAGTGTAAAATTCAGCTTGTAGTACATACAGCTCTTTTTAAATGGGTGAGGAAAAATGTAAAATTGCTGTTTACTTGGTCGTCGCTGTTGATTTCAACATTTGCACAGTAGCTGATGCGTTATTTCTTGAATTCTGTTTGGCACAGGAAAAAAGAGAGATTCGGTTAACTTAAGTTGCGCCGTGTTGCTTCACTATCTATGTGAAAACACCAAGTTTATAGAGGTACTTTTGCTGATAGTCAGGGCTGAGCACACGAGGAAGGGTCTCAGGGCTTATTCCTAATGCATGTTAATACCTTTATATTGATACAGTCTTTATGGATATTCCCGGTAGGAACTGAAGCAAAGTATAGTTCTCCCAGCTGCAGGGAAATATTGCCATTTTGCAGCAACTGAACATTTAACCCAGAGCACATACATTGTTAAATGACTAATCTGACTTTTTGTAGTTTGGCTTTTGAGGTTAATATGGATTTGTACTTCATTTATTTTCCAGAATTGCGGACAATTTGTGTAGAGTATTTCCCCTCACCACTAGCACAGTACAAAACAACTGCCAGTATTGTAAGACCATCTGTTAAAGTTCTGCATGTGTCAGCAACACAGAGGTGCCAAATGAGCCGAGAAAGCTCTGGATAGCTTGAAGCTGAAGGATCTAATATACCTCTTTGGCACCATGGTGTAAACTCAACAGTTGTTAGTGGAACTTGAATGACATAAAATTACTAGGAGAGAAATATCAGCCCCAAAAGATCTTTTCTGTATGAATTAACTACCATCGTTACATATCATTTGGGGGAGGGAGGCTCAGCTTTTGCTGGTTTGGGGCATGCTGGGGTTTTTAGTTACCAACTGTCAAGGAATATAAGTCACACCAGTGCCATTTTAAGAATTTCCTTTATGTTTAGCAGATAGTAGTCAGACTGTAGCAGTTCAGAGAAACTAACCGTGTCGATCATTTAAACACAACGAAAGCTTTTATCTTAATGCTGCTCAGCAATGCCTTTATAATGTCTAAAGCCCTGCAGCAGGAGTCACCCCAGAGGGTATTTTAGGAGCATATCCACAGGTGCCCATAGAATGATAGAAGAGAGGCGGTTTCCCTTTGAGGCATTGCCTGATAGTGGGAATACTCATCCAGGATGTAGGGCAGACGCACTCACTTCCCCTCCCTGTCACCAGCAGCATGAATGCTGTAGTCCATTTCTGTAGCTGTAGCTCTGGCTACTGAGTTTTAGGTTATTCTGGACACAGATATTTTAAATCTTTTCTGCTGAAGCACTTCCATTATTTTTTAAAGGAGCGTACTATGTCCTAGAGGGATGGAGAACATGACTCAAAATATTCGTGGACATGGCATTCACCTTTGAAAGAGAACTATGTTCAGGCCCTTAATCTAATTAATATGTCTCTGTGAGTACTGGATTATAGTCCTTCTCACCCTTGCTGGCTTCCTCTGTCAGACCTGATTAATATATGTTCCATATGGGATGAATCAGAACCAGCAATGACAACATCTTCCTTCTTTCCTCTCTACCCATCGTCTCCTCCCTTCTTTTCTTCCTGGGATACTCTTTAACTTCAGGGCAGCTTATGTGGAAAAGGAAGGTATGAGTTCAGTTTCCGTAGGACACTGCTGTTAGTCACGCACAGGTCCTTGGTAATGTTAATGGCGTTAGCAGTTGAGACTCCGAGAGACTTGGCTCATTAGGAACTTTTGTTAGTTGACATAAGAGTAGTGGAAATGGGAATGACACATCTCTGCCACAGAAAGATTTTTTTCAAAACAAGAGTTAACAGGCCACTAAAGCATTTTGATGTGTCAGTCTTTGGGACTGAAGCATGTTTAAGCTGGGTGGTCACATTTTGATGTGGTGCTTGTGAGGCTGGCATGGTTTTTTTTGATCCTAAAGGATTTGGATATGGATGTGGTTGCTATAACACTAATTACATTTTTAATATGGAAATCATGTGCATGCAAACAAGCTGACATTTATTGATTTAAGCTATTGCAATGTGTATAACAATATTTAGCTTTAAATTAATACATGCATGTGATGTCTTAGTATACAGAGCTGTAAATTAAGTGGTTTAGGAATGGCTCCTTGGAGTTCTCTCCAGTCATCTTGTTCTGCCCGGCCAAGGAGTCTGTAAGAATGAGCAGGATAACAAACTGTTACCGAGGTTCTTTAAGTTTAGTAATGAACAAAGTTAACTTTGCGAGGTAATGTTGTTACAAGTAAACTTATGGCTTCTTGCAATAGTTTTCTTACAACTGATCAGAAGTCAGCTTACCCAAGCTACACGTGCTGACTGGGCTGTGCCTATTTCAATCTGACAGTCAGCAGAGGAGGGCACAGAACAATGGTCTCCAGTATAGCGGGTGCATATGTTATCTATCATGGGATGTTAGAAGATCTGGGAATGTCCTTCGGCCCAGGTCTATGAGCTGTGAATCTTCATGGTATTCCGCCCAGTCTGGAACAGGGCAGCAAAATCACAGAAAGAACAGGGTTTAAGGTGTCTCTTTTCCTCTGCTGTTTCCCAATTCCTCACTCAAGTGAATGAGTGGATATTATTTGTATCTCCTTTGCATAGGAAGCCTAGATCTCCATCTCATTCAGGGATCCACATTTTGCTATTTAGATGCCTAAAATTTAGAAAGTACAGCAGGGAACCTAATTTCCTTTTGTGGATTTATCTGATAGTAGCCCATAAATTGAATTTTAAAATATTACCCTCAGTCCTAGAAAAAATGTTGCTGCTGCATCCCTGTGCATTTCCTGTAACTTACCTTACCTGCTATCAGACCAGGCAGACCGGTCACATCTTTGCAAGACTCTTAGAAAATTCATATGAAGATGTTGCTTCTCAGAAAGCAAACCAGTGTTCGGTGTTGTGAGGTGAGTCATCAGCCATCTGCCATGGTTGTACCTACTCGGTTGATCACGTATGAGATGTGGAGCAGATGTCACACAATCATGCAATTCTGAAAAGAGCACAAGATATTCCAGGAAAACAGATTCACCAGTACTGAGAGTCTTCAGAGTGTGGCTGTATTTAACAACATCAAAGTTAAAAGTCACTAAAAAAAGAGCCTTCTCAAATTAATAAGAAAGATGCTAAGAGAAGAACTGTTACAAACATTTTCCTGTCAGTACTTTTGTAATAAAGAAAGAAGCAAAACTTAGTGAGGAATTTATAGTCCACAAATAATGGATCAGATCCCCAACTGATAGTAAGAGGTGTAAGTCCATTATCTTCAGTTAAGTGATGCCCATTTACAGCTGCTAAGGATCTCATTCTTTGTGAAGTGTCTTGCAATGAATTTTGTTCTGAATCAGTATCGTGAATTAAAGAAGAGTTGCCCCTATAAATAAATGAAAAACAAAAGGACTGAACTGAGATATTATTGTGGGATAAATCTTTTATTTTTTTAGTCTGTTATCCTACTGCCTGGGGTTGGATTGCTTCATGGAAGGGTAGCAGGAGAGACAGCAGGTGCCCTGCACAGGTGGCAGCTGTGAAGGAACTAAACCTTAAAAAGAGGATATTCTCCAAAGGGTGGTGGTCCCCTCTGTTGCAGGTGTTTTCATTTCTTTCCCATACTGTGCTGCATGTAGAGACACAGCCACATCTCCTTTGGTACAGTGGTGCAGGTAGTAATGTACGGTCTGACCAAGGGGCTAGGAGGAGTCATGATTCGAATGAAGGGACTGCTGAGCACAGGATGCTACAAAATACAGTGTCGTATCCATACAGTTATTTCTTTAGCTTGGACCTTTTTGCAGTCAGTGTACAGCCACTGATGTTAATTATGGTGGTGTTATATATCTCTAAATCCCTACCATTTCCAAATTCAAATGCAAACTATTTTCAAACTGATGGTAATGTATCATTGGTTTTTTGCAGTGCTGTAGCCCAGGACTGCCCAGGCCTCTGTTGCTTGCAAACTGAGAGCTCATAAAAATGTGAGGCACTCCAATAATTTTAAATCACTCTGTCCTGACTAGAGTGATTTAAAATCATTGGAGCGCTTCACATTTTTTCAGTTGTTCCAGTTTGGAAAGTAGTCAAGCAACATTGTAGCATACTGCATGAAAGCAACCTGCCTGAAATAATAATTTTAGTCTTTCAAAACAATGACACTGAATTAAAAATGTCACTGTGAAAAGATGTCAATCAAGGGCTCTCTAAATAGACATCTCAACCTACTTTTCTTTTATGGCCCAAACTCTCAAGGCAGCAGTATAGTCCAGTAGGGCCCTAAGGGACATGTCCTTTTTGAAGTCAGAAGGAAGCTATTGTTTTCAATAGATGGAGGGCCAGAAATCATCTTTATTCAGAAAGTCAAAGGGTATTAAGAAACTGAAGAGATTCTGAATTGTGGGCAGGGATGGAGATTGAGCCTTTGGTAGAACAGAATTTATGATCAAGTCATTGCAAAATTGCAGTCTTACAAATACTGGAAGTGAAATGTTGCTGTCAGCTCATTTCATTTCTGTTAATTCTGCAGAGCTGGAACTTGATGTGATGCAAAAGAAAGCTTATGGATCCTGCTGCTCTGGATTCCCTTGAGGCTCTCGGATTGTTAGTGACACTGGGTTTTTGCTGTTGGAACATCAGTGTGGTACCCATTGCGATGTGAAATGCTTTGATGACACTGAAAGAAAGAAAGGGAGCACGTGGTAGGAGTAATGCTCAAGCAGGTGTAAAAGTGGGGCTAGACTGCCAGGCGGCATGTCAGAGGCAGTACCGTACTGTCCTGCAGTGAGCCAGTGGCAGTTCCTTGGAGTGGGAAGTATTTTCAAGATGCTTTCCTTTGTCTCATGGTGGTGGTGCAGAGTCACAACTTGCTCTGCAAGGAAATCCTGCCTCAGTGATCAGCAGAAGCATCACTCATGTTTTCAGAGTCTTTCTCTTCATCAAAGATGAGATGGCACAGTTAAAGCAATTTAGAGAAAGCTGTTGCAGCTCATGGTGCACATAAAGCAGTGGCAGAACAATGGACTGAAATGTTTGGATTTACCCATGTTCTAAATTTTGCTTGCAAGCCATATGTTACTTTTGACAAGTAATTTGAAGGCCGGCCTGCAGCAGATGTGAGATAAAGAGGAGACGTTCAAAAAGCCACTCATGATTTTTGTGGGGGCAGATAAGAATCACTTTCTTAATAGTAGTTTCTGCACTGGAAGGAAATCAGGCCCCTATGCCTCTGCGTAGCCAGAAAGCTATACTTCACCCCACATGCACACAGAGATGGGGAAGAGGAGACAGAATGACACAAATTATGACAAGGTAGATATTTGGGAAACTTGTCCAACATATTTTTTCTTGTTGAACTCCAGATTCTAAGGGTTGCACTCAGCTGATCTGGGACAAGAAACATTGCAGCAGGATACATTTCCCATCTCAGCCAACCCAAGTTATTGCAGCTCAGATTCTCTATGCTAGAATATTCATGAAGTGTCCGTATTTATTCACAGCCAATATACAGCTGTAATGTAAAATAATTCAAAAGTTGGCCTCAGACCACTCATAGCTAATAGAAGATAATACAGTAATCAAATAAATTATTTTTTTATAAAACTGTTTTCTCTATTCTACCCCAAGAGAAATTTAATACTCTTACACTATCTGTATGCACTGCTTTTGTGCCTGTGAATAGGTAGGTTACTGTATCCCACAGTAAAAATTAATTTGAAGTGTGTTACTTTAGTGGCACACTGATTTAATCAAGATACATTGTGTTTGCTTCTTTTCCTCTGTAACAGATGTATTTAGCTTATGACAGAGAAAAAAGTTCCATACAAATGGATATGGGCGGAATTTTTTTGTATTGCATGTTTTCATATGTAGAACTTAAAATTGACTTTAAGAATTTTAAAATTATTTTTATATATAGGCATATAAACACACATACATATATATACATGTAATTATTGTAAAAGTCCTCTAACATATTTGG
>NW_009649040.1:358207-370093 GCF_000708025.1 Charadrius vociferus | reverse complement strand
TCTACTGTCTATGAAGTTCACGATCTCAAAATAGCTGTGGGCCAGAAGAGGCCAGAACTGGCAACTCAAATGCTTAGAGAAGAGTCAAAAGTACAGGAATACAGAAGGGGTAGCACCTGTTCTCCTGTGGCTAGGGAGTGGTTTGCTGTATGTTGTCTTTATATGTATAGATGTGAAGGCATACTACACATGCACGTACACGTGTGTATATATATACAGACACACACATATATCTGCCGATTCCCAGGGTCCATCCTTATGTTTCAGCTCATCATCAGATACAGCTGAGCCGGAATGAGGGCTGTTACAGTCATAGGGCAGGAATAACATGGGACCCAGCCGAGGCTGCACCTCTCCCTCCTACTCAGTGTGTTGGATCAAAGACGCATGGAGAGGCCCTGTCCCACCCACCCCTGCAGATACCAGAACAGACGTGGTTCCTCCCCACTTCCCGTCCTCTGGCCGTCAGGGACAAAACTGCAGAGAAGCACCAGCCAGTGGCACCAGCCAGCTACACTCAGCTGCTGAAGCGACCAAAGCCAAAACCTCTGACACTCAGAGAACTTCCAGTGATTTCAACTCAATGTTCTCTGCTTGTGCTAATCCCATTTTTTTCCAGCCCTTTCTTCCTTCTTTCTGTCCTTCTCTTCCACCTTCATTTTTTTACCTCATTTTCACTCTGTATTTACACTGTGCGGCACTCTTCTGTTCTTTCTCTCCCTCCAGAACTTCTCTCTCCATCACTTTTCTTTCCATTTTGCTTATCCCCCCCCAACTGTACTCCCATAAAAAAGTAGTATGATGGAACTGTCACACTGTTTCTCCACCTGGGGTCTGTCTTGTCCATTTTATTTGAGAGCTTTTAATGGAAGAGACTGTATGAAAACCCGTGAATGTATAGTGCCCACCGTAATAGGTCTTCCTTTTTGGTGGGACTTCACACAATATCTTGTTAAACATGAGTTATGATAATCAGATCCTACAACAGCATTATTTGTCTAAAATAGTGCTTCTTCTCTGCTCTGCTGTTTCCCCACCACAGCCACTTCACACATTTACACAACTGCTTCCTTTATATATCAGTGCTCTGTAATCAGCGTATGGTTCATGTTACAGGTTTCTCAGGTTTCAAAGTGAAATAAAATGAGCTTTCTTCCATTTTGAGAATATCCTTCTTTTTAAGAAGTCCAAACAAAGACACACATTATTAGTCAGTTCACAAGCGGCTGCCAGAAGGCAGAAAATTTAGAATGGAAACACAAGTGAAATAACAGAAATACCGCTTGTTGTTTGCTCTTGGTGCGACAGCAAGGGAAAATATTTAGAAATTAAAATGATTAATTTATTTGTAGTTTTAATAAAGCAGATGTGGTTTTGTAATATTTGCCAATGTTGATACTCCAGAGCATAACCATGGGTCAAATCCTTCTGTGGTGTAACTGTTGGCTTCTTAGGGTTCCTCCAGGGGTGAGTGTGGTGCAATGCTATTAGCATCAGTTAGCGAGCAGCCTTTCAGTTGTTTTCATGCAAAGCCTGAACGGTTTGCAATAAAGAAAGAGCAAATTACAAACGCTCAAGCTCCTAGGTCAAATCTGTCCTTAATTTTGGGGTTGGAAGCCTTATCCAAAGACTCATAAACATCAGGATTTTAGGTTCTTCTTCTCTGTTATGGATACAGCTATACAGTACTTATTTCAGTATATATAAACCTTTTAAACTCATGCTGGAATAAATACGTGAACCTCTGGTTCAACTTCAGACCTTAAAGGAGAGACCCCAAAGGGAGCAGAGGCTCTGCTCCAGCAAAGCACTTAAGCTTCTGCTTAATTTTATGTAAACACATTGCTCCAGCTTTAGAAGCGAGGCTGAAAGACTGCAAGTTAGAGGAGCTAACAGAGGCAAATCAGTTGTTATCCTGTACTAATGACCTGATGAATTCCAAGGTTAGAGCAAAGGAGAATTGAAACCGTTGTTTCCGTAGTCTCAGATTAGTCATAAACATGCATTTTGCTTGGGTTTAAATGCTTTGTCAGAGCAAGGAAGTAGTCTTCCCTCAAAACTTATGTGTAAGCAATGTCTGTGCCTTTTGAACCAGACTCCTGACTAGTCACAAAAGTGTGTCATAGTTGGTCATCATAGTAAACTGACTCAGGAATGGAAAAGGACTCTGGAGGATCACAGGTTTGACAAACTGGTTTGTTTATTTCTGTTTTCATTAACACCATAACTGTTCTGGCCACAGAATTTATCCTGTTTGACTTTGAAAGTCGTGACCCTTGAGAACACCATTTTAAGGAAGAAGCTGTTTTTTACCATTGTGACCAACTCATTAGAAGGCAGCACATTATATCTTTATTAATGTTGAACAGTGTCTCATACCATAAAGGGCCTATTGAAATTAGTGGCCTAATTGCAAGGAAGGTTACTTACTGCTCAGCAGTTTTCACTGTTGCTAAATATGTGACTTCACAAACAGTGCCATAAAAATTCTAAGTATTTCTAAAATGTCCCACTTCTTTGGTCTATGCAATAGGAAGCATTGCACTGTAACTTTAAAATGCCAAAAATAATCAAGAAGACATGTTAGCCATCTCTTAAGACCATTTCATTTCCAAGCCAATAAATTCAGCTGCTGGATTTTTGTCCTTTGTTTTAGGATGTGACAGTTCTGTTGCATAACTACAATTAAGGAATCTCAAAAGGCTCCAAAATGTTATACTATTCTGTGGAGGCAAATGCAGAGTAATTTTTCGTTTAGTTTTGCAGCAGGGAAGGGGCACTGGAATGGCAGCATGTTGCCTTTTTTTAACGTCTAGTTTATGAATCATTCTCAAATATTCTTTCGTTTGGAATTAACTTCAGATATTCCTGTTCTGACAAGCAGAGTAAATATTTTAGCAGGGACTTTTTAGAGAGACATTTTGACAGTAACATACTCCTCCCTTAGTGTTACAAACGCAATACTTGCTATCCAAACCCAGAGTCGGTGTTTTAATGGAAATGGTTCCAAAAGAATACGTAGGATGTTACAAATGTAAAATGCATTTAATGAAAGAGTATGCAGATGTCTTTCATGTATTTTAAATAAAAATGTCTAATTTGAGACTTGAGAAAGTCAACAGCAATCTCTGAGCCATATGCTTGTTATTACAATAGTATGTTGTGTATAACTGTCATTCAGTGAGAAACAACACAGACCAAAAAGGGAAAGACATATAAAAACGTGAAGTTAAAGGAGGAGAGACCATCTTAGAAAGCATTTTTATTATGTTTTTGTCTAGATTAGAATAGATCCCTTTCTTGCTTTTTCTTTGCTCGCATAATTCCTGCTGATGTCTATAGGGCTTATTGAAGACATAAGAAAAGGAGAATAGAGGCCAAGCTGCGTGGGCTATAGTGAACCAAAACTGCAGAGAGATGCATACTTGACAGAGAGTTTAAAATAAAAATAAACCACAGTTTCTTTGCTTGGTTTCTGGAGCAGAAAGTCGCAAAACAAGCAGAAAACTTTTGGTTCTTGATGAAATGGTTAGTCTAGCTTCCTTACCTCAACAGCTCCGAGTGTTTCAGACTTAAACCTTCATTCAATGAAAAGAATTTAGACCTAATTCAACTTAGGTTTATGTCTGTGAAACCAGGGCCTCGGAAAATATTTCAGAAGTAGCTTTAGCCTTATGTTTGCATTTTTTTCTTTTGCAAATGTGGTGGAGGTAACCTTGATTTGCTAGTTAGTGGAGTCACGCTTTATTGTGACAGAAAACTAAGAACAGTCCTTCAGTGAAAATAACAAAGACCTACCCCATGGTGATTGATGAGAACGTTGTACAAGTGAAATGAGCTGGAAAGTCATCATCTTGTCTTTTTCTTTGCCACAGGAAAAGCATAACAGAGAGATTTCTTTTCTTCTGGTCCCGATAAGGAATCTAACGAAGCATAAGGAGAGGTTACACAGCATGGAAATGTGTTACACCCAGCTGCTCACTAGCTTGCAAAGCTGCAGTAAATAATACAGTTGCTATTTAATAAACAAAAGAAAACAAAAATCCTTTGATAGTGATCCCCAGCCTCTCTCATTTGCCCTTCTGAAGATATAGTTTGTTTCTACTTAATTGACTGTCATTTTGCAGTAACGGAGTTTGATATCGTATTGTATGATTTGTAATGTTTGGGGTTTTGGTTTTTTTGTTGTTGTTGATAGGGAAAACAAAAGACTTATCTTTCTAGGGCCTGATTCAGCAAAGCCCAGACGTATGTGCACCAGGTTGTCTGGATTATAGCTACTTTTATTCTCGTAGGTTTTCCATGAATGGTTACAGTGAAGATACACAAGAAGACATGTAGTTTTCTTTTCCACATATGCTTACATAAGCAATAGCATACTTTTTCGCTTGTCACAAGTCATCCTGTTGAGAAGCAATGATGCATTTGTCACAAGCTACATTTGTCACGTGCATCATTTGTGACACTTTACTTTCAAAAGATACTTCTTCATGGAAGCAGTTTGTTCCATTGATTTGCTCTTTTTACAATTTAACTTCTAACATATCTTTGACTTTTTATTAAAAATCTCTTGGAGTTTGTTTTGTGTAGCATTCGGGGAGGTGGGGGAAGGAAGAGAATATCGTGCCTGTGAAACGTTGGAGGCAATCTTTTCCCCTCCCAAGAAGACTATTGACACTCATGTTGCACCTCATGTAGCATCCCCAAGCCTCACCCTCACCCCCAAAGCAGAACTGATTCTTGTCTATTGTGCTAACATTAAGAAATAAGTAGGCTCATCGCTTATAGTGTCACTACAAGTTGAAGATGCCTCCTTTTTCAAGAACCAGTCAAGTGTTCAAAAGAAAACAAGACGAGGTTTACACTAATTTATGCTAATGTAAATCAGTGTCATTTTGCTCAGAATTAGAGAGGCTATGGCCCATGGCACTTCAGAGAAACTCGGCAGATGTGGGGGACCATATCCCACCACTGCAGCCCCGGCAAACATCTCAGGCACATCACTACCTGTTACAGTTTGTTATATCTGAAATCCAGAGATGAGCTGCTGAGGCGTGCTAATAGCTGACATCTTCTGCTGATCTACCTTGCTCGGTAATCACCTGGCCTGGGGGAGGCAGCAACCCAAAGGGATGGAGTAGGACCAGAGGGCCTGAGAGTTGAGTGTGGCAGGAGAAGAAATGGCTGAGTGGGATGGGGTGCAGTGAAGATGTTAAGAGAATGGTCAGAACTGGGGATGGGGCAGGAAAGGGCAACAGGGTGAATGAAGGGAGGAAAGAAAGAAGTGAAGGAAAAGGTAGGACATCAGAAAAGAAATGAGAAAGTGATAGGCCATGTACATGGAAGGGAATGGGCAGCCATTCCTCTAGTCTGGTGCTATTGGCAAACTTTTCATGCTTTCGTTGAAAACAAAAGACTTTGTGCACTTACCTGACTCCTTTTGTAAAATCTCTTCTCTATGCCTTGTCTGGAGGATAAAGTGCTTGCCTGTTCCTCTTGTAAAGCTATTGGTTCAAGAGCTATTGATTTTTTTAATTCAACGTAATAGAATTGCAACTGAATTGCTGCTGTAAAAATGGAGA
Source organism: Charadrius vociferus (assembly GCF_000708025.1). NCBI lineage: Eukaryota > Metazoa > Chordata > Aves > Charadriiformes > Charadriidae > Charadrius > Charadrius vociferus. Next base: position 364,511 of record NW_009649040.1, on the reverse strand, counting down.
ACAACTCAATCTGCTCAGTGCTTCCAGGAAACAATTCTCTTTTTCCATGCTTTTGACTTAGGTGTACTAAGGCATCAGCATGATTCTCATCCTGAAGACAGTCCATACAATGCTATAACAGTATTGCAAAGCTATGTGTACAATTTTTGGATTGGGGCTCCTGGACAAGTTAGTTCCAGTACGCCACTGTCCCCTCTCGGCTCTTCCTTGAAGCCCATTTCTACCCATAACTTATATCCCAAAAATCTTCCCTCTGGTGTATATCCTTGGTTTTCTTGGAGGTTGTTATGCCTTTATAACTGAAAGCAAATTCTGGATCTTTGGAGTACTTAACAAACATTCACCAGTTAATCTTTGCAACACTCATGAAGTAGTTAACCATTATCCCTGAATTTATAATATGGAGCAAGAGAGGCAGCAAAGTTAAATGAACTCCTGTGACTAGAGCTCAAGTAGTAATTGACCCCAGTGTTGAGCCATTGTACAGCACTGACGAGCATCACGATACTTCTGCCATGCAAGTACATTGCAACCCAAAGAAATTATTGAAAAGCGGCTTTTAAAAAGTGTACAACTGAGCTTTATTTATTATGTATTCCCTGGAGACATTAGGAAGAGATTGTCTTGTTACTTTCCTCAGTGTTCACATCTTTAATAAAAATTGTTAACTATTAAAAGAATGTCTCACTCTAGAGAATAGCTGGTTTTTGATGTCTGGTGTCATGCTGACACTTTAGTCTCGGAGAAGGTTGGCTACATCTCTCTGAAGGTCCTGCTGGTTCCGATGAGCGTGGGAGGAGGATGGAAATATTAAAAAACAGTGAGACCTGCTCAGGTCTTTGAAAATTGATGGACAGAGTCCCAGTGACTTTGTTGGGCTTTGGTTGTGCCTAATACAAGGCCATCTTCTTCTTCAGCATGCAAGAGCCGCTCATGACTATGCTGAATTCCTAGAGATTTTTATGATGGAAGCCGTCGAAATTAATTAGGCCCAAAGTCCAAACTCTACAGTAACCCCAATTTCTAATTCAAAAAAGTGACTCTGCTATCCTGCCAGCCTCTTTTACAGTGCTTTGAGCTCTTAGGTATCTGTGAATGTCCCACAATAGATTTCCTTATACATCAGGAAATGGACCAAGCCTGTGTTATAATAAGTTTAAATGAGTTTTCTATTAAACAGAAATTGCTAGACTGAGTTTATAACTTCGAAGGAGCCACAGTAATTAAGTGCCCAAGTCCTATTGATTTTAAATGATGTTTGGGTTTCTAATCTGTAGGATCCTAATGACTGCTTTTTTTCTGAGTTTTAAAAAAAAACGTAACTTATTTTCTGGTTGCTGTGCAGGTGTTTCATAAAGAACCCATGCATTTTTAGTGAATACTGTTTAAAAAAACAACAGAGAGAGAAACTAAGGAACAGTCTTCTTGAGCCTTTTGTGTCTAGCCAAGGATTTGACAGTTTTCAAAAAAGCCTTGGCTGAAATGTTCAAAGCTTCCTTGGGTGTAGGCGATCTGGTCATCCAGATCCCCTGGGATACTTCTGAAGTCTCATCCTTTGTTGTTATGTATCAGCGTATAAACAAATCTCAGCCTTCTTGATGGCACACTGCAGACAAATCCAATGAGAATTTCTGCAGAAATGTCAGTAATGTTGCCAAGGTGTTGATAGACCATTAGGAAGAGTAGTCTGTCATAAATCTCTATGTATTTACATAATTTGAATGCTCCTCTGGACCAGAATCCATGTGGTCTAAGCTGTTTGCACATGATTTTGAGCACGTTAATATTTTAGTCTTTGTTCTGAGGTTAGCCTTTCTTGTGCTCAGGTGACAACGTAGGGCAGTCATCTCCCAGGGCCTTCCACGTTATCTCTAATGTTGGCTTAAGTTAGCAGCCCCCAGAAGATAAATTTACAGATTTACTCTTCTAGGAGACTTTACCTCCTAAGTCCGAAGCTGTTTGTAAAGCATTTTTCTTGATGTATGTGCACAGCATTGTTTCAGCTTTCTAATCACTGACCAGCTGGCTTGTTAGTGAATAGAGCTGTGGGCCCCTTGCCACGTTTCATGTGAGGTCTTGGCTGGGTGGCCAAGCAGGCAGCCTGCAGCCAGTGTCAAAGCAATTCAAGAGGTATTGGCACAGCAGTGTCCCCATTAATTTCTGCTTGTCACATGCTGTCATGCAAGTTACACCAGAGAGGAAATGACCGTTAAAAAAAAAAAAAAGTACGCTTGTGGCACTTGGTCCCCTCCAGACGTTATCCCCGAGGTTAAACAAGTGGATACAATTAGCTGCTATCCACAGACAGCTGCAGGGAAGGAGAAGCCGAGATCTGGGCCCCACAGCAACGTGTCTTTCCTGTTAGCGAGGAGCGTCGGCTGTCAACATATGCCATATTTTTAACCCTTCATGAAGTCTAAGTAAATTAAAAAGAGCTATTATGACTGACAGTGTCATGAAGGTGCTGGTAAATACCTGTGGTGCTGATTGAGCAGCGTTCTCCTCTAGGGAAGGGGTTTTGTTTGCCGGTACCATTCCTTGCAAGGACGGGTGTGAGCAGTGCTGGAGGAAAATCGGCTCATCAGTGGTTGATAATTTACTGTAGTTTGTCGATTCTGGCAGGGAGTGAGACAGTGCTCTCTGTGAACTCGTCTCAGAAGCATACTGAACTAGTTAAAGGAAGTCACATCCAGCTTTGTGGATTTTCTGGGTGCACTAATTTATCTGATTACATCAGGAGAGCTTCTACAAGGATTGCAACAAGTGATGATATGCTTAGGATGTCCCAAAATACAGCTTGGGAATGCAGAAGCAGTCTATGAAGAGGAAATGGCAATGATGTCCCATGATGAGAGAAGGAAATATGTACTATTAGAAGCAATCAAAAGTCTTTTTTAAAAACTGAAAGCACTAAGATGTATTGAGAGATGATAGAGATAGGGGAGTATACACAGTGCTCCAGAATAGATTGACTTAGTCGAGTGAAAGTCTGGGGTTTACCTCAGGAGGAAGAGGCTCACAGCACCAGTCGGAGGAAGGATGACTTGTCTCGTTGAGAAACATGACCATTACAGAAGCTGGAATTATATGCAAAGTGTACTCCAGAATTCAAACTGCAGCTCTGCCCCAGCTATTCAGCTCGACCTGATGTGACACCTAGATACCAAATTTTGACTTGTGTCAGTCCCCAGACGTGTGCCAGAAGGGACTTCAGAGCCAACACATACAAATCACAGATACTATTTAAAGTCATTTGTATGAGGCTTACCAACTGGGTGAGCCAGTAAAGAGTTTGGGGAAATTCTTGGTTCATTTTAGTCTTCACCTCTTTTTCAGATGGTATGAGGAATAAAAGAATAGAGTGGGTAACAGCTGTCAAACCAGGATGCCCTGTGAGAGACAACTGTCTCCAATACAGTTTTATGAAAAGCTTGTAATAAAAGAAAGGAAGTTTCCCAGAAAGTATTTGGGGATGTACAAAACTGTGATATCACCCAGAGATACAGGAAGAAAATAGCTTGTTTGCTTATCTAGGCTCAGATTTATAAATTGTGTTAAGAGCTGTGCCTTCTGTTGATTTTTCTACTGGGCATAAGGAGTGGAAAAGTTTGAGTGGTGAAGAAGATTGTTAATCACAAAGTTACGTTTTCCTGCTGTAAAAATTTCACAGCCAGGACAGGTCTTGGTAACAGTGCCACATTTGCCAATTTCTGTCAAATTGTGAAAACAAAATTCCCCTCTGTTGTCATTTAATTTGCATGTATTTTTTCTTAAAAATACCATTAGCCAGATAGAAAATGTTATGTGTTTCATTTGCATGTGTGGTAATTCCACTTTGATAGGAATTTTTGGTACACTGAATCATTAAAAATAAGTAGGACAATAATTATATACGTTTCCTTTCAGTCATGCAAATTCTTCTCATCAAATATGAAAAATAGCAGCTGATAAAGTAAAAATTGAAAGATCTATATTGCAAACTGACTTAACTGGTGTTGAGCTATAAAATGAGAAATTGGTGTGGAAAGACTTGCAGACACTTAAATTAATATTGATGTGCCCAAAATGAAATGCATCCACATGTGTGCCTATACATGTGTACGTACGTATGTATCCCACAGGTGTTAAGTACACACTTCATATACTGAATTTGGTCTTTGGTTCACAACTAGTGAGATCAGTTGGAAAATCTGGCAGTATTGAGATACTGGTAAAACAGACATGTACTAAGATTGAAACTTTTAAAGACCTCTGAAATATTAATCCATGTCTCTATTTTAAGGAAGGCAGACAGAAGGTTACTCAGAATAGTTCTTGGAATGCAATTGGGTGCATGTTTATCTTAATCTAGTCTTATGTCGCCTTTGCTGCTGGTGAGCACTGGTGTTTGGGGAGTGTTTGGAGCACTCCAAATTATGCGTGGTCAGGATCTCCTGCAACAGTAGAAATTAGGTGGTTCCTTTCTAACTCAGAAGGGACTGTTGGCGAGTTTAAGCAAAGGGACTAGAACATGTTAAAGCTGCTGTGGTGGCTGTGAATTGAATTCAGTCTACAAACAGGAGCGTGACAATAAAAGGAAAATAGTGCCTCAGTATACTGAAAGCTATTATACACATACATAAAATTCAATCATAAACCTATGGCAATGCAGTAGTGTTGTTAAGCCTCAAGCTTTTTCAAAGACTACCATGGGCCTTTATAGTTCAGTTAAAATTTTGCATTTCTTCATGAATCTTGTGCACAGTTGCGACACTTTTGCTTGAGACTGACATCTAATGTTCATGATATCCAGGCAGGTCTGTGCATAATAGTGACATTTGCAAGTTTTGCTAGATTGACTATTACCTGATTGACTGATTATTGTATTCCACAGTAATTTATATAGGGCTTTCTAATCCTGGTTATCTTACTACTTCTAATATCAACCAAAATAGTCTTCAAAACAGTGTTTTAGAGACTCCGGTCCTTCAGGTATTGTATCTTTTAAATTGTTATACAAACAGTTCTAGCCATTTAAAAATAAAGACTAAAAAAAAAAAAAAAACCAACTGAAAAAAAAAACACAAACCAACCCAACTATATTCATTTCAGTGTTTATACTTTTGCAGTGGACTTGTATGGATAACATTGACTTCAATGGGATTATTCAGAACACTAAAATGCATGTACACATACATATGTACCTTTTAGAGTGTCCATGTCTGTAGGGTTCTTCATCCTAACAACTGATCTGTGCTTTCTTTCGTATAAAAGTAGCTTAAAATAGATCAGAAACTGTTTATCAGAATATATTTTAAAATATCCGTTAGTCTCCTCTGAGTGTATTAAAGTATCCTTGATACGATTAAAATAATTTCACAATTCAAAAATAATTATGCAAATATTTTACTTCAGATTAAAATATATATAAAAGTGTTGCTTAATTTTCAACAAATTGTTTACCTTTAGGGTAGCAGCATACAAAACACCAACAATTATTAGACCGATTCCTTACATGAGCTTGGCAGATATTAGTCCCCTTCTCCTAATAATACACTACATGAATTTGCTGTATTTTTCTCTCTGCACAGCATTTTATTCTATGAACAGAAAATGAATATTTTATCTTGTACTGTAAGGTTGATTAATACGACTAAGTGAATGGGTCATTTGGATTTATTGTTCTCTTATCAAAACAGTGAACATATTTAAATTGAACATGCTGTGAGGTTAACATTCTCTCGGTCCTGTCTAGTTAATTGACAGGAATATCACAGCAGTCCTCTCTTCTGAGGGGCGACCCTTACCCTATGAGTACTTTCATGGAAAGCAATAGGACTACTCTGAGATAAACTGTTACCCACTATAAGGAAAAGTAAGAGCTCTGTATCCTGGGTGTATATTGGGTTGGATCATGGGCGACCCCTGAGAGGCTATAGTGTGGCTCGGGGAAGGCAAAGAGCACGGCCTCCTCCTCCCCTTTCTGAATGCCCTGCAGGAAGACAGATCAGAATAGCTTTCTCCTGAGAGAAGAAGGAAAAGGGCACAAGGGCAGGGATCTATCTGCCTCTTACTGTGTCTCAGCTGCTGCACCCGGCCAGCTGCATGGAGAAGAGCATCCTGCAGCTCCATAGGCTGTGGCAAATTGCTTCGGTGTCCCCACCATCGCAGGCGTGGCATTCTAGATAGGCCGGTGTGATGGGTTCCCAGCACAGTGTGAGGACAAGATTTAGAAAGGAAAATCACTGCATTTAACAGGGAGTCACTACATTATTACTAATGCCTTTGGGATTCAGTGTAACAACATTAATCATGTCTTTTGCTA
>NW_009649040.1:310449-358150 GCF_000708025.1 Charadrius vociferus | reverse complement strand
ATAAATGTTGACTATTTGTTACAAAGTATAACCATAGAAGTGCTGTAATTATTCTGCTTCAAAAATAGGCCCCAGAGAATGTGAAAACTCTTTAAACTTTCATTCCAGCATGTTTAAAAAACACCCTTTAAAATGAAAGTAATTCAATAGTTGAGGGTTCTGTATAATCTTGTAGGATATGGAAGAAGCCTCATCCTGCTCCTCTTCTGCTCAGAGAAGTTTCTGCTGTTCAGTGAGAGGCAGTGAGCCCTTTCATCAAACTAGCTCGACTGATTCATTACACATTGCCTGTCTAAAACTCGTCCCCTTTGTTTACACTTGCGGTTGTCTCTTCTGCAAACACTCCTACAGGAAATGATCAGGACGAGTATCCCAACACCTGCCACCCAAAATAGGGACATTCCATTCTGCGCAGCAAAAAGAGAAAAATGAGTTACAAATAGATAGAAACTCTGGGTGAAGCATGCAGGTTGTTGTGCAGGTGCATGAGATACTCCACAGAGGAGTAGGAGAAATGTTAGGAGATTCCAAAGGACTGTTGTGTTTTACGAAATGTTAGCATAGAAATTGAGCAGGAAGAGGAAAATAGGCAGGTTAAAAAGAAAATATAATCCATAAAAAGCCTGTGCTTTAGTATAAATTCAGGGGCTGTTGTAGTTGATGAGGCTCTGTACTGTGTTGCTTTTATTTGGTGATACGAGCGAGTATATTTGTGGGCTTCCACAGATTTACTTTCTCTGGTATTCGGCTCTCCTATCACCATGACCAAGGGCAATCTGGTTAAAGTTTTTTCTTTCTTTATATACTAGTCAATGGAGGAAAGATGTGAGCTTCATGTAGTGCTCAGCTGTTCATATATGTATGTTACCTCTGGGTGCATGTGTTTTCCAAAGATGTTATTCTTGGTTTCCTTCAGGTTGCATTACGCTGTGTCCCCCTTTAAAAACACAAAATCTAGCATCTATACCTTTACCGTGGTGGCAGGTTAGGCTAGCCCAACAGCCAAACTCCCACCCAGCTGCTCACTCACCTCCCTGCCTCAGCAGGATGGCTACAGAAAATAAAGAAGAACAAGGAACAAGAAGGCTCATGGGCTGAGATAAGACAGGGAGATTGCTTACCAATTACCATCATGGGCAAAATAGACTCACCTTGGGGAAAACGAACTTGCCAATTAAGGTAGCTATTTAATTGCTAATTCAGGTAGTGGGGGAAAAAAGGGTAACATTCAAAGAACACCTTCCCGTTCCTTTTTCCAGGCTCCACATCGCTCCTGGGTCTCCCCACCCCCAGCGGCACAGGGGCATGGGGTGGGAGGGGTTGTGGTCAGTCCATAGCATCTCCTCTCTGCTGCTCCTTCCTCCTCACACTTTCTGCCTGCTCCAGCATAGGTCCTCTCTACAGGCTGCAGTTCCCTCTGGAGTATCCATCTGCTCCAGTGCAGGTCCTCCACAGGCTGCAGTGTGCAAATCTGCTCCACCACAGAGTACCTTCTCTTTCTCCTCTTCCTCCTCCTCTCTCACCTTGGTGTTGCCTGTGCTGTGTCTCACTCCTTTGGTTACCTCCTCCTTTTTCCCTCCAGTCTTTTCTGCCCTTTCTTAAACACATTTTCACGGAGGCACCACCATCTTTGGCTGATGGGCCCAGCTGTGCCCTGTGGTTGGTCAGTTGGAGCTGGCTGGAACCAGCTGGAACCAGCTGGAAACAGCTGTTTCTGGCACGGGGCAGCCCTTGGTCTCCCCTGACTAAGGCCCCTGTGGCCCCGGCTGCCAGCACCTGGGCACCAACACCCCCAAAACCTCCCTATTTTCTCTTTTCTTTGAGTAAATACTTCAATAATTTAGTTGACAGCCGTGCCATCCTCTTTTGGATTATGCAGGCGGAGTACTCCAGAGAATCTGGCTGTTAAGTAAGTTATGGCAGGCAATTGACGGGTGTTTTAGCTGGAAGTCAAGATGGTGGGTGACTCTTAAAGGGTCAGAGTGGTAGTTTGAAAACGAATGGCTTGGAAGGGATTTATGGATCAGAAGCTGGAGGAGGGTTAAAAGGGGTCAGTGAAGCATAGAGTCAAGAGGGGATAGGACAAGGGGTAGACAAAAGTCTGTAGGAAACCAAGGTATTCTGCTCCTGCTGCCCCTGAGTCAGGAAGCGTGAGCTGTGAAGCCCGCCCTTGGCAGAGGCAGCAACAGCAGCTGCTCAGTCTAACCCAAACTTGTCCCCATCCTCGCTGACACCAGAATACGCAGGACATATTTCCGTGTGTTATTGAGACTCATCATGTAATATGGTATTGCTTGAAAAGTTCGTCGTAATTTGGTCCTGACATTCAGTGCTGATAAATTCAGTAAATATCAGACTGGGCAATGCCATCATCGATACCATATATGGTGGAACATGCAAAAGATGCAGCATTTCCATAACAAATTTTGCTCCAAACTGTTTCCATAATGAGGCTTTTACAAAATTAAAGCTACGTATTTACCTCTAAGGAAAGTGTATTTGTTCATTGCATCCCAAAATAGCTCAGTTTTCAACTGAGTTATGGATAAATATTTTATATCTGTGCATAGACTGCATTGAAAATGTAGCCTGAAAAGGGAAAACATTATAAAGCCATGATTATCTGAAAGTTATCCCAGTGGAATAATGTATATATCTTCAACTTGGGCAACAACCATCATAGGTTTTGTGATATTAGAAGCATGGCAGAAATCTCTAATCTGAAAGAACAGGCACTATTCTGTGTCGATGTTTGTAAACATACAATATGCAAAGAACATCTGACAGACATCAGTAGAGGCTTGATCATGACTCATTAGAGCTTGTTCCTCAAATCTGCTAAGGCATGAATCTTCTTGTTTGTCAAATAGAATTGATCATTTTGCAATTAACTTTTGAAATATGATTTTAACTGTAATTCCAAAGTATAGTATGCCTAGCTACCACAGAAAATTTCTCAGGGAAAAGCAGACATGGAACAAACTAATCCTGGAGGCACATGAAGACTGTCTTGCAGTTATTTCTAGATCTTGGTAATTGAGATGATATTGGGTAATCATCACTGGTAAAAATGAATGCATTTCCGTCAGATGAGTGGAATTATCCTGGTTTAGTTAGCTAGTGATCTGGCTCATGCATGTATATGGCCTTTATCCAATTTGCGAGCACAGGTTATTATCTTCTGATATTAGTTACGGTATCAAAGAAAACACATAGCCCAGACTGAGTCTGAAGTTTCTTGCAAGTAGCTGACTAAGAGTATGAAGTAATTTTCCAAACGTGAGGCCTAACGGCCTTTGACTAGGATTATGTACAGCACAAAATTAATCATTCATTATGGATAAAAAAGTAACTCAAAAGCTCTCTCTCTTGTTTGCTTTGATATTGAAAATCTATTTGTGCCAACAAATACCAAATTCTGAGCTGCACAATTTGGTATTCTGTATCTAAAGTGCATAATAATAAGCCTGTGTCATGTGATTTTGGTTTCTGCTCTTTTTCTAACTGGCTGAGAATTTAAAAACAGGACAATAATGAATCACAAATAACAAATGGTCTTTTTACATCAAAGTGCCCTTCTTTAGACACATGAATCTTTGGGCTATTCTTCCAAGACAATTTTGAACTGAAATCTCTTCATATGTGTAATAGTAGGCAATAAGGGATAGCAAAAGAACATGATCAACAGTCCAAAATTAATACTAGAGAATAACCTGAATGGACTAACTCTGAGTTTCCTGGAAGAGGAAGTATAGCACTTTTTCTCCCAGTTTTCTTTCTTCTTTCTAATACCTTTTAAATTTACACTTTCCTGGTACACTTTTCTGCATCACATCTTATTTTTTGTGTGTGAGGAGAACTTCAGTAAATGATATTCATCTTTTGAGTCCCATGGGGGGAAGAAAAGATATACCAGTTTCCATTTGCAGATATTTTCTTCTTTCACCTGTGCCTGGAAGGAGACTGTGAATTTAGAAACTGAAGACATTGCTTGCAACTTGCAAGTAGCAGGGCAGAATTGCATTTGCTGAGCTTGAAGAAGAAAGTTGCAACAAAACCAGCATCAGTTGTAAGGAAAAAATATTCTTTATATGTTTGGTAACTGCAGGAATGAGTTTACATACTTGACAAATGGGTAGGATACAGAAATGTCACCAAAAAGGGACTCTCCAGGGTCTACTGACTAATCCATAAGTTCTTTAAATTATTTTCTTATTTTGTCTGATATTATGTCTACAGGGAATAAAAAAAAATTAGACCCAAATTCAGTGAAACCATTAAGTACATACTTAAGATAACCACACGCTTAAATGTTCTTGGCATGTTCTTTACATCTGCAAGACTGATCCAAAGACTGTTGGGATTTGATTTAAGTTATAATAGCACAGAGTGAGCAGATATGACATATATTAGTTCTACTGATGGCTGAAACCTGCAGAGCTGTAGTCCTAGTTCTTCCACGTATTTCTGAACTGCAAAGGGAAATTACATAAATACAAGAGTATTCAATATACTTTGTATATTTGTTTTAAAGGTGAACACCCTATTATACTAGTTATCAGAATTATCAGATCTCAATTTTTCCTGGGGAAGCGAAGGGAATGAAAGGCATCAGCTAACAGGGAATGAGGTTCTCACCTTACCACCATCCTTCAAATGTGATAATAATTAAATGCTGTCACAGCATCCGTAGTTCAATGGTAATACCTCCATCATCAGAGTCTTCAAATAAAAACTGATTACTGTATGAGCAGCCCACTGTTACTACTGTTTGGCAAAGTTATAGGCTATATATAGAAATGGCCATGTTTTGTCAGAGGTCAGATTAGAGCTTCCAGCCTTAGTATCTATACATTTTATAATACTTTCTGTAGACATGATCAGGGAACATTACATGAAAATAATAATTTTGTATTAAATGATATAGCAATGTCTATAAAGTGTATCTTTAAAAAAGCATCCAGCTAAAGCAATATTGTCAATTGAATGTTTTCAGATATCATTCCTTTTAATAGCATGCCTTGAATATTTACTTGAAACATGCCCAAGTCCCTAGAGAGGAACAAAAGCAACCAGCCTCAATTTATCCTTCTTCCTTTTTCTCCTGTTTCACGCCATCCACCTCTCCAAGATCATTTTGGTCCTAATAACAGGATTGGTGGACACCCTGCTGCATGGCTTATGGAAAGGCCATATGCCACCAGCAAACACAGAGCTGGAGTTTCATGAACTCAAGTCAAGTGCATACAGAAAATATTTTTTTTTCTTTATCCCTTTTGTTTCTTACTTGTTGCAGCATCTTTTGGTAACTGCCTGTTTTGCAAATGTAATTTTCAAGTTGACAGTATCCTTCTAATTTGGAATTCAGGGGATTTCTAGTATTTAGTTTTGAGTCCGTTGGTTCATTCCTTTCACATTACTAAGACTAATTTGAAAACATGAGTACAGATTAAATAGTTTCTTCAGCTGTGGAAATGTCATAGAAGATTGCATCACTATAACAAAACAGAAAGCAAAATGAGAACAGTTACTTATGTTTATTACATTGATTTAGTGCTAAACTTTGATCTAAAGGTAGTTTCTGTCTTATTCAGTAAATTCTATACAACAGGTTTTGCCAAGTAAACTTTTCCCTCTATAACTTTAAATCCTGGGAAATTTGTCATTTATACAGCTTTTCTCATTGAAACAGATCCTTGTGCCAGTTGAAGTGAGGGATAAAATTTCGCTTCACTGGGGCAGGACAAAGCATAAACTTGTGAGATGCAAAGTGGTGTGTGGTTTAAAGTTAAGAGCAAAAAGCTACTATGTGTTTTTCTTACTTGGACAGCATTCTTTTGAAGTTGTCCTGGGATTTACAGATTTGATTTTGCTATTTCTTTTAAGTGTGTTGACCAGTCTTTATACTTCTATCAATCATCCTCAAATAATTCAACTAGAAACAATACATTAACTTGATAAGGACACCTGTTCAAGTCAGCTGGTTCTAGCAGCATCCTGTCTATTTTATGTTAATAGTTGTTTTTATCTCCTGTGTACATATTTAAGTCAGTATTTATTGAATTATTTTTTGCGGATTATGACAGGGAGTTTACTTTTTGCCACCTTGTCTTGATAATTACATATTGATTTCTTCCTTATATTTAGGATATGATGCTTCAGCTGTTTCGGGGACTGGATTTTCTGCATTCGCATCGTGTGGTGCATCGGGACCTGAAACCCCAAAATATCCTTGTAACCAGCAGTGGGCAGATAAAGTTAGCTGACTTTGGCCTTGCACGAATCTACAGTTTTCAGATGGCTCTCACCTCAGTGGTAAGTTTCTCGAGGCTTTTATTTTTCTTTTAATCCAACAGTGTGCTTTAATGTTCCTGGCTTTTTATCACATATTATAACACTGCTTCTAAAACCATCTCTGCAATTGAAGTTACTTGTGTCTCCGAAAACAATAGCTTTCCAGCCACGATTGAAGTTGATGTGGTTACTTTGTACAAGTAATCAGTTACTGGTTACTGGTTCTAAACTAAATCGTGACTGGTTACTGAAGGATAGGTTCATGCTAGTTTTCTGAAACTCTGTCAGTCTAGCTTCTGTTGTGATACTGACTTCCTTTGTACATTGAGCCAGTCAGGTAGGGTGAAAGTTTCTGAAGTACCTATTTTAAGATAAAGGTCTTGCTGATCCCCAGGTATCCTTCCTGAAAAAACACACAGATGCTTGTGAAAATGCCACACTGTCAATGCCTCTGATTTTCCATCTCTGTGAATATGGGTTCGATGCTTGCTCCCATATGTTACCGAGTGATTCCAAATAGGGCTGTGCTGGAGGCAGCTCAAGTGGGCCTGGCAGCCAAATTCACAGCTATTTCCCAAGCCAGCTGTTAAAGGGCACCTCCAGTATCTCTAGGCCTCCTGCCACTGTTGCCCCTCTCCCAGCAGCCCTCCTGGTTGTCCTTGGCTCAGACATGAGCTCACTCCCAGAAGGTCTGGCCCTCTCCTGTGTTAATGCTGGTAGAGAAACCCTGCCAGCTCCTCGCTTTTTGACCCCATTTCCACGCTTACTGGCCCTGCCCCCAGAATCAGCTGCTGTTAGCTTGGCACTGCGTCTCTGAAGTGTATTGAAGAGCAAACGTGCTGCACGCATGTTGGATGTCATTTGATTTTGTTGCCCGCTCATGAATTTTTCTGCTTCCATTTTCTATTCTGAGTATCAAAACTGCCATGGCAGTGTCACTGATGCTAAAGACAGGAAGGGGAGAACTGCTGAGAAAGGAAACTGAAAGGAGTCCACTTTGCATTTTGCATTGCGTTGTAGAAATTAGCCTGGCTCACATTGATAAAAAGCAATTCGTTGGTATTATTAGCTGCTGTAAGAGTCTTCCCATAGTTGTGTGATACAACTATGACATCCTGGGTTCCAGCTTCGGTGTGAATGAAGGCAGGAAGCAGCAAAAAATGATGTCATCGTCTTGCTAAACATAGGAAAGTATCTTCATCACATAAAGCATATGTAAAGTTGTGTTTTGGGGCTGGTTCTTTTCATTGCCTGTAGGATGTAGCCTAATCCAAAGCTAAAAGAATCTCTCTGCTGAGGTCAATGAGGACTGATCTAACTCAAAACAGAGCTTTGAAGAAAAGGAGAGAACGGTTGTTCCTGAATTACTGTAATTTTTCATTTCCCAGTTGTCACTCAGTAACAGCTTCAATGAGTATTTCTATTGACCCATAAAATTATTTAAGCTAAAATTGCAGAGCATTGTAAGGCTTCCAGCAGGGTATTTTTTTTAAATTCTGCATAAAATAAGGAAAAAATATCTACAGAACTGAGCAGGAGTTTGTCCATTATCATGTAGTCTGCATAGGAAGGAAGGTCAGAAGACCCAGAAATAGAGTGCATCTACTGAGGTAAAAACATAGCATTGCCAGAAGTGCTATGCGAAGGATGTATGTATGCTCAAGTATCTAATACTTGCATGCTAGAAATTGTGTTTCGAAACCCATTAGGTAGTACCCTTAGCGCTGCTGTGAACAAGAGTTGTTCAGACTACGTGATTGTCCACATGCAAGTTTGTACTGTGTTCACACAAGCACTCAATTGTCATTGCAGCTATGCTAAAGAGTATTAAAATAATTGAATTATTCAGTGACCAATGACAAATAAAGTATATGGGCATAGGCATGAGTAATGGCTTTGACACCTAGAACTTAGTGTATCTTTTTTATTATTATTAAAAAAACAGCTACGACCATTACTATTTTAAGTTAAAAATTTATTGGTTTAAAACCAGTTAATGTTTAACACCTTCAAAATCAACTTTTCTCTGGGTATGTAGAAACATATAGGGGAGCGTTGCTTACAATGTGATAATGTGGTATGGTTTTAAATGTCAGTCTTCGTTGCTCCTATAGATTGAGTGCTGGTTAGAAACTTTTACTAAATGTGTAATAGCTGACAGAGGCCATCAGTTTTCCTTTTCTGAATGTAGCTTTTACCTTTGGCTAGCTGCTTTGATGTGCAAATTCTTGGGGTTTTTCTCTCCATTAAAACTCAGTACAGAAAACAAAACTTTTTTAAAAAAAAAAACTTCTGTTTTTTTAAACATAAAGATATTCTTGACTTTACCATTTCCAAAATAGTCTAAATTGCAGTTCTTTGCCAGGCAGTGAGTAAACTTCCACCGATTTCAGCATGACAAGCTTTGTTTTGAAGTGTTTGCAGAAAAAAATGTTTTATTATAAAGGGCAGTATATATCTACACATATAAGAATTAATAAAAGTCCTAGCTTGCAAGGATTTGCTTCAGAGTTATATTGAAAAGTGATAGTGCAGACAGCCCAGTGATAAAAGGCACATTGCACGCGCTATCGTTGTGATCAATACAAGGGCTCTGCAGCATTTCCTTCAGAAGAGAAGCTTATGCAAGATAAACTACAAGAATCATCTTTTGAGGTATCAGATCATTCCCAAGATGCATCCTCATTCATTGCTCACAAAGAAACTCTTCAAATGGGACAAAAAGAGCTTGCCATGAAAGTAATCCAGTAAAAACTGATCCAGCCCAAGTACTGTGGGTGCTGCAAATGGTAACTTCAAAGCAGTCTTTTTGGTAGCCAGTTCTTAAGCATTTCCACAGTGCTTAAGAATCCTTCTGGCAGATCAGTCATCCGGGCATACTGCTGTCATTTAGAGAAACCTCTTGATATTTCTGTCAATGAATGAATAAAAGATGCAAACTAATGTTACACAGGCTTGCAGGGGGCAGGGTGGAGATCACTACTCCCAGCTGTGGTCAGGCTTGAGAACTGATACAGGTCTGAAATAACAGCACTAGAAAGAACGAGGTCGGGCGGGGGTGTCTCAGGTGGTGGGTAATGGGGCACGCTTTTGGTTTCGTACAAAGTTAAACTCTTTTTCAAGCGTTGGTCTTGGCTCTTGGGGAAATGTTGAATAGCCTTTGTGATAACAGAGAAGCTCCATAGGACAGAGGAGGTGGATTGATGTGACCGTGTAATTTTAGAGTTTGATAACAAAAACTCATGAACTGTCACTTTTTTTCTTGGTGCAGAAAAATGTGTGCACAGTTCTAACTTTCTCTTAGCAAAGGAGCAAGTGGCTGTTTGGAAAATCTGTAGTTATATTATGAAAAAGAAGCAAACCATTTATCTATTTGTGCTGACTTTGAACTGCCTTAAAGAAAGGAAATGAAGCTGAATTATGGCACATGAGAATGCTAAGTGAGATAAGCGCTCGCAGTTGAGATCACAGCATCTAGGTGGAGCTGAGGCTGTCTAGCTTTTAAAACCTGACCTGCATCAGGATCTGAGTGAAACTGCCAAAATGTTAGTGTTTGTAACACACTCATAATACTTTCTTTGAAAACATGTGTGCTTTACCTCAAATGGCAGTACTACTGATGGGGTTTTTTCCCCATGAAATGCAAGCAAAATTGTTTTATGCCTTCCTTTTTAAAAAAACCTACTTGTTTTCAGATTTACTGAACATCAGAAGGGAAAACACATCACTTTATCACTTTCTCTGCTGATGCTCTAAGTTGTTGAATACTAGACTCGGCTAAATTGAAAAGAAGACACAAAAAATCCTGCAGTTACTGTCAGTGAATAATTTTAGATTACGCTAGCATTTTATTTGAGTGTTTCTTCAGGATAAAAACTTTCCATCCATTTCTGGCAATCACTTCAGCACAAATGGTTTACATGTCACATCATGCAGTAACTTGGATTTCATTTTGTTGGTATAGTAGCAAGGGAGCATAAAATAATTTTCACTAACTGAGCTTACTTTGTAAAAATAAATATATAAATTAGTTACAGAAACAAAAACAACAACAAAAACACATAGGAAAACCCTCTTCCAAAGAGGAATGAGTGCTTTCCTGTTTTCTGCTTAGTATTGCATTGTAATTTTCTAATAAATGCCACCTATTAATAATGTGAATGTAAATTCTCGGCTGAGCTAATATGATAGTTGAGAGCACAGTCAAAGAACTTCCTTTTGCTTTGCTTTGGTTTGGGGTTTTTTTTCCCTTTTATTTATGGCCACCTCATCCTGATACTATGCTTCCCAAATTCCACATATTTATTTGTGTGAAATGCACCCTGCAGAGTCCATTCCTATGTTGGGTATGTTTCAGCAGACCTGGAGTCTGTTGCAGTACAGCTTTAACCTGAGATGCATTGGGTATCCCTAAATGGGCCTGATTCACCAACCTCTTTAAAGCTCGCAGTTAACATCCAACATAGGAGTAGACCGATGGAAATTAATCAAGCACCTGCCTCTGGTGATTCAAAGTCAAAACCTGGGCTGTGTTAAAGAGCACCCTAATGGAATCAGTACAGTGACACTAGATTTTATCTCATACCTAACTTGATGAGAACATAAATCTTCCTCCCTCTGACAGGTGGAAGTGACATTGTTTTGGTATGCACTGAGCCTTCACTGTTGTGAGGAAGCACATCACCTTCGATCTGAGTCCCCATCTCCAGTTCTTTCTTCATGGTGCCTTTCTCCAGTCCACCCAAATGTCCCTGAAAAGGAAAATGAGTCACAGACAGACATCCAGAGGATCAAAATATGTGTTGCTGAGCTTGTCAGTGTTGCTGCTGAAAGGTTGTGGCTATTTAGGAATGCAGTATGATTAAACTGGTTGGCTTATTTAAGGAAAATCTGTCTTCCCTACTAACACAGAGTTCTGCATAAAAAGTCCACGTATGTGGCTTTGTGAAGAAACAAGTGAATTTCTCTGATTTTTTAACATCTGGATAGCTGAAGGAATCTTTATTGAATCCTCCCAAACACCCTATAGAAAAGTTATTCCATTGTGTAAAATAAGTCATCTATCTCCGGAGCCATCTTAAGAAGAAAAATCATTATCAGGACATTGACAGTAAAGTCTGCAACTGACTAAACACATTTCAATATATATTTACGTTGACTTCATTCAGATCACATGTTCACTAAGAGGGCTCAGATTTATATGAACATAACAATGAAAAAACAGATTGCTCAATGTCAGAATATTATCAAAGGGCAATACAGAAATACACATGGTCAAAGTTAGGAAATTAGAATAGAAGTTTCTTTTATTCATCTGCATTATGATCATATCAGATAATTTTCAAAACTGACTGTTAATTTTTGTTGCCCATTGTAAGAAACTTTAAAGTTTTTAAGACTTGTCTGGAAGAGCAGTACTAGCTGCTCTTGTAGAGAGACAGAGAATTTATGGCAAGGTTGTTATTTTTAGAAACACATCCTAGAGATAATATTCTAAGGGAGCCATTTCACAGCATAAGTCGATGTAGCAATTCTGCTGCTGCTGAAAGGATGGTCCTGCTTTTTGACCACACACTCCCATCATTTCCCTTGTGTCGGCATTGGTGGTCGTGCCCTTGCAGTCCGACTGGAAATGAGCCCCATAAAAAGTAGCTATTCATTTTCAGCTGGATTAGCGGATGCAATTCACTGTGTGGCCACATGAGTGAAAGCACTAACACAGAGGAGAGGGCGAGCAGAAAGATGGGGTCATCCACTCCATAGACACCACAGTCTTAGATTTGTTGGAGTCAGTTATAAAACCACATCTGAAGTCTTCAGCTGAGGACTCCAATAACTAAACTAACTCAAAGGCGGAAATGTTTTTCAAAACCTCACAACTCATGCTGACTTACGCTGTTTTGAAGATGTTAGATGAACCAGTTACTGGTTCCTTTAAGGCTCTCACTGTACCCGACTTTAACAAAACTTCTATGGGTATCCGTATCGATGTTTGAAGTATTTTTTTACCCCCTCAGTGCCAAGGCCTGGGTTCAGGGCTCTGTGCTGTTCCTCTGCAGCTGATGCCACAACTCACCCTCAAGACCTGTGAAGAATGCAGGGAATGCAACCCTCTGCTCTGATTCAGGCCCAGGTTTATCATGAACCATAAAAAGCCTATCTTTTAATCTTTCAAAGAAAGTAAATTATTTCACAGTAAACAAGCAAATTGGCTCCACATGAGAATATTTTCTGTGCCAGAAAACTCCTTTTCTGAGCTGCAAACATTATAATACATATCATGTGATGACAGAGTTTGTCTGCACTGACCTGAGCGTGTTTTGCAGCCCTGCAGCTGCACCAGTGCAACCTTGCAGAATAAATTTACCTTGTGCTGGTGGAAAAAGGGAAAAAAAGTAAAGCTTCAAGTACAGTTCATATCAGAACGAAAGAAGTTTCTGCTGAACTGGACCAAAGGTTGACTGTGCACACTGTCAGAGGATAATGTCCAACAGAGGATGCTTAGGAAGGGGAGTAAGAACCAGCTTTCAGCAATCAGAAATTTAGCAATTTCCAGTGCTGGAGATTGTATCTGGATCATTGCCTATAATAATTACTGAAGTACCCATCCTCCATAAATTAATCTCCTTGCTTTTTGAACCATTCATACTTCAGGCTGCAGTTAATTTCTGCACTGTAAAAAAATCTCTTTATTTTGTTTTAAATCTGATGCCTGATAATTTTACTTAGGTTCCTCCTAATTCTGCTTTTGGGAGGCGTTCCCTTTTCACCTCTGGGTGAAATTTGGTATTATTTTGCATCAGTACCCTTCCATTGGTGCAAGAAAAATTTACTCAGTGCAAATAGGCCTTCACATGTTGATGTGAAGATAAAATGAAACGATCTTTTTTCCTTTCCCCTTCCTTCCCTTCCCTTCCCTTCCCTTCCCTTCCCTTCCCTTCCCTTCCCTTCCCTGTTAGTAATGGTACAGTACTGACTTACAGTTGTCATACAAATGTCTGGTGAACGGACCTTAGGATGTAGAAGAACTGTATCTATAAGGAACAGGCTGTGTTTAATCTGCTAAATAAACGGGGAGAGGGAGGGGGGAAGGTTGTAAAAGGGGAGAAAGAAAGACAGAAAATTACTACTGTGTATTTTCTCTATACTAGAAAAGAGCATCCTGCTATTGTGTCACCATACTTCTATCTTCTGTTTTCAGATATAAAAAAAATGTGGTGCATTTCCCCCACCCAGTGATTTACATCTTCTCTGTACTATTTTTCTGTTGATTTAAGCGGGTCTGTTTTTACATCTACTCCCAGAGATAATTGAGTGGGTTGGATTGGAAAAACAATTTGATTGTTTGACAAGGTCTCTCCCTGTGTATTTACAAAACTGTTCCCACATAATTTCAAACCATCCTGAAACACTAAAATATGGCCTCAGGTTATGCTCTTATCAGAGCACACAGGGTAAGCAGGCATGGGCCTGTTTGGTACTTGAATGTGAGACAGCCAAAGGAAGAGGAGCAGAGAAAATAGCATACTCTCCTGGGAACTTGTGCTATTCCAGAGTGAAGGCAGGTGTCTGTACGCTGCTGACGGAAATGCTCTGAGGGCTTAATATATAATAAAAATGAGTCGCTGACATGTTTTTAGTGGCGGGGAAGTATCCATAAATTTTCTCTGCATGCTGCCAAAGTCCTGCTGTAGAAGGTATTTCTAATTGAAAATTCCCTTGTACAGGTACACCCCAGAAAATTTCTCTTAGTCTAACACTATTTAGTACTTGTTCAGTGTTGCCAGTGTGGAATTCTAGAGCTCAAAAGCAGAAGAGACATCCAGTCCTTTTGTGAATCAGGCAGGATTGTTCTTTGTTATGTCATTTCTAGTGTTTTGCCCAAGTTAACTTTAAATGTGCCAAGAAATAGGGATTCCATCGCTTCCCATGGGAGCCTGTTCCAAAACCTCTATATAATCACTCTCAGAAAGTTTCCTTGATGTCCAGCCTTCAATTTCCCATTCTTAATTTAACTCCATTATATTCTTTGTTATTGTATGCTGAATGGTAGCAGATGGCCAAGGTCTTGTAGTCAGCTCCCTGCATTAGAGAAATCAGTTACGTATTGCTGTATACATTTGTCCCTGCAAAACATGAAAAGATAATTAATTTGATAAACAGTGGAAGTATAATAGCCCTAGATAATCCAGATTTCAGTAAGTTATAGGGTACCAATGAATTAAACTAGATTTCTCTAGACTTCCCATCTTCTAGAATTAAGTGGATAAATCCAGAGGAAAATATGCTATGCTAAAAGAATCATTGAGCTACAAGGTGAATTCCTCAGTTTGGGGGGTCTTACAAATAGCTTGGTAACAAGCTACAGAGATCACAGGCAGGCTATGAGTCACCATTTAGATGCATGAAAAGAGCAAATGGAAATTTAGACTGTTACATATGGGATATTTCATTAGAAACAAGAAAATACTTATGTCACAACACAAATTAGTTGATCAGACTTCATCTAGAGTACTGTGAGCTGTTCAGTTTCTCTGTGGTTGAGAGATGATTTGGGGTAGGAACAGACATGGGGAAGGACAGATTTCTGTCTAACGATCAAGGAAGGGGGGACACTATTTTCTGCAAAGCAAGAAGAATCTGACTTAATTTAACAAAATGAATAATGAAAGTAGATAAAATTGATATCTAAAAACATCAGGAAGGAGCCAGAGAGGGAGAACACAAGTTAAAAAAACAATGGTGGCATGATAACTAGTTAGTTTAAACTGGGCTTACATAACTTTAGACAGAAAGTTAGAAAACAAGTAGTGAGATTCTGAAGCAGCCTACAGTAGGACCAGTGCAGATGAGAAATATAACTGATTTTGAGAGAGGGTTTGATGAATACCTGTGATGCAGTTGGCAAATCTTGATGACTGAGGCAGTCCATTCCTGTTCCATATCTCTGTATTTGCTCCTTCAAGATTTCTTGTGCATTATGTAGTCAACTTTATCAGAGATGCACTTCATAAGCTCCACCCTGAATGGAAACAACTTTCAGGAGGTCAGGTGAAATGGCATAAATGTCAGAGCAAAATAATTTTCCAAAAAAGTAAATGGTGAGCTACTTGGCTTTATTAAGATGAGATGGAGCAAATAGTAGAGATGGTCTCATAAACCAAAGGAGGCTACAGTTAAAATAACGGCCAGCATGAGAGCACAAAAAATTAAAATGAGATATAAAACAGAGAGACACTCCACTAAAGAAGCAAAAAGTCACCCTGGACATTTCCCAAATAGGGATGAAAGATGATCTGAAGGCAAAAATGGAATCTTTGTTGGGACAGCAAGTTGAAAAAGTCCAGATGGAGTGGGAAGTCTGGTTGCAATGTTCCCCATCTGGAAATGGAATGAACCTGACAAGTCACATCAGTGAACGACAACCAACCTGACTGCTGAAGACCTGATCAGAAGGCTTCCCACAAAACAGAGGATGCCAGAAGAGCTTGGATAAACTTGGAACTGGCTAACAGAAATAATCTGCAACAAGGACTTGAGCTGAAAAATCAGCACATGAAAGTAAGCAGAAACATAGGCTACTGTAGAAGTAAAGTGAACACCTGGATGTAAAAATGAACCTGTCAGGAGACTGTTTGTCTCTTTTTTAACTTAGTGTGCATCCTGCATACTTACATTTTCCCAGCTCAAATAATAGAAATGCCTACTGAAAATCCCAGGGAAGCTGGCTTCAGCATTGCAGTCTATGTGAATGGTGAGGAAAAGGGGCAGAAAGGAGCACTTCTGGTAGCCTTTCTCGGTACCCCAGCTCTGATGGTGCTTCAGAATTTATACTCAGCCTCAGCTGTTCAGGTCTGCTATAAGGCCGTGATATACATGTCAAGAACAGCCATCAGTCTGAGTGGGCTTGGATACTAAGAGCTAGGGAGAGGAAGAAGAGAGGGACGCCCGAGGATACTTGCATTCTTACACAGATACCACAGACCGTGACAGGACACATTAGCAGTGGTTGGGTTTTGCAAGGTAAAGCAAAGAAGCCAAAGGCACTCTGGGAATCCGTAAGGTTTGCCAGGGAAATTGGGTATTTTCTTGTTGAAAGATGGTACAGCCACCACAGAAGCTGCTTGTCTGAAACTCTAGGAGAACAGTTCTGTGTTTAAAAGACAATGGAAAAGTAGATTCTCACCTGATGAATTGCATTTGCAGGTAACTAAAAAAAATACTATATTTGGTTTATAAAACAAGAAAAATTGACATCAGGGCCAAGATTAAGAAATAATTCAGTTAAATGTGTCATGAAAAATAACTGCAGAATGGTTTTCAAAAATACAAAACCAGCCAGGATATATTAGTATATACCAAAACCTCCCAATATAGTTCAGGAAATTCCTCCAGACTGAAAGTCAGACCTTCGAGGTACAAGCAGTGGCTTGAGTTTCTGTTTAGGTCAGACAGATGAGTAGCCGTAGAAAAAAAAAAAAAAAAAAAAAAGAAAAGGAATGGCTGCATACAATTTGAAGACTCAGTACCTTTTTACTTTTAAGGTTCAGATTGGTTTGAAACAGGATCAGAGTTTTGATCATTTGCTGAGCCTGAGTGACAAAGAGCAGATGATAGAAAGAAAAAACCAAAACCAGCTAGTATTACAAAACATGAGCAATGAATCTAGTAAGCACAGATACAGGAGAAAACTATGATGCAAAAAAGGAGGGAAAGCAACCACCTGCAAGTTCATGCTGATTGTGTTCTGAGGTCATGTTGTAGACTTAAGAGAGGAATAACAAGAGTAGGAACTTTCTGCTTAGGAAGCAGAAGATATTTTTTTGATTTAACAAAGATATAACTTGTACCATGTGGGCCCCATGCAAGATTGTAACCACGGAAACCTGCTGTGTAAACAGCTAGTTCACTGTTGACCAGCAGGAAAGAAGAAATAAGTTTTGAAGAAATATGTAGAGACAGAGATGTGCCTTCAGCTAGTTCTTGGGCTTTACCCTTAGCTATGATTCAGAAGAAGATGACAGCACCATATTTTTGTATGGCTATTAACATCCAAAATTAATACCTTTAACTTGAAAGAATTATCGTTTATTACAATGAAGAAATAGTACCCTTAATGCTGTAGTACTTTTTTTTTACCTTGACTGTTAGCAGTGGATAATGTCATGCTGGTCCAAAGGATGGGGGGGAAGTATGCTAACTATCCAAAAACCTTTGGAGGCAATTCAGAGCCAGAGGTATTTGGCTGGGACAAGTTGAGTAGCTAGTGTAAAAGGCAGTCCACAGTATTTCCTTCTCCTATTCTGCACAGATTCATCTGCTGTACTTAAGGTAAATGACATGGGTTTGGAAGAAACATTTTTACCAGCCTTATTCCTAGCACAAATGATCTGAAAATACATATATTCTGTTCTGCAGAACAGGAGAAAGAATGCCTAGTGGATGGTGAGTTGCTTCCAAAAGAGGTCTTTTACCTTGCACACACAATCTATGATTGCAGGAGTTTCCACTAAAGACAAGAAACTTGCAACTGTACAGAGCTGTCAACTCCACAGTCACCCGCCTGTATGGAGCATTGTGTTCCTATTACAAAAAGTTTATGCATTGCCCAACATTGCAAAATGATTTTAGGTGAAAAGCTGTATAAGTGAAGAAAAGAGTAAGACTTTAATTTTCAGTGTTGGCAATGGTTCTTACAAGTTCTTCTCCCTTCACCTATCCCTTTTCAAAACCCTTTCAAAACCCTTTTTGATTCATACGGGGCACAAATTCTAGAGCTTACAGTTCCATGGCACTATTGATGCAGACTTAGATACTGATCTCAGTAGTATGGAAAGAATTTATGCCACTCAACAAAACCCAAGCATTTAGAAGTGCTTAAAGCTCTACAGTATCTTCACTGTCATTTGTATGAGAGAAAGTTTGAGGATAGGACAGATTCAGTGCCTTGGTGAGGTTCTGATTGCAAGCGCAGCCCAAGTTTATGACTTGTCCACTAGGACAGCCGGAATGATCTCCTGTGGAGTTAAAAGCTTCCCAGATGAGAGCATGGTGATATGTGAATTGAAAAGTTGTTTGGCAGGTATCATCTTTGGATAACACAATGATGGTAGCAGATGGTAGTAGTCTGGAGGTTAAAGACGAGATACAGAATCAACAAGGAAACAAGGACTGGGGAGAAACAGGAGGTGATAACTGCAGGTATAGTGAAAGAAGGATTCAGCTGTACTTGTTAAACTGTTGCACATTTTGGGAGTGGGAAACCCCTGCTTAAACCAAAGCAAGAATTTTACTCAGTGGAGGGCAAGAAGAAAATGGAACACGAGTGCAGGATATGCCATGGTTGTATGGCAAAGAAGTTTCTTCCTAAGAGAAAGATAGATTCAGCTTGCTACAGTATCGCTGAGAGTAGCAGTGAAGCACATTGCTACTGATGTGTTTGACCTCAGCATGGAGGAGCCTATCAGTCAATATTAGCTGCTAGCAGTATGCAGTTTTTTGAGGTGGCTGATGGTACACAAAGCAAGGAACCAAGAGGCTTGACAGCAGCAGACATTGTAATGAATTAATTCTTCACTAGGTGTGGGATCCCAGGCAAAATGCACACAAACATGAGGGAAAAATACTGTCAGGAATCTGCAATTTTGAAACTGTTCAAAGCTGGAGTTTAGCTGCGTACCTTTGTAAAACAGCACAAAAGGGACTGAAATCAGCATATAGTATTCATTTTGATAGCATATAGAAGTCATTCAACACTATAGTGTGCCTCAGCATTCATTATGCCTGGGTATGCGCTAATGATCTACATTTACATTGTGCACACTGCATGGATCTGCAGGGACCATGATTCTCCTGACAGGAGTCAGGTTTGGACCGCTGGGTTGGTGCAGAAACTGTCCTAATTTGGAACAGCTCACATCTTTCTAAGAAAAAATTGGTGATAATCTGCCATAAATTAAAAATGCTCAATGGCTTGTAATATGTGCAAAAGCTTTTAAAAAGGGGGATTTGATACTGTCCCAGAGGGATAGCAGAAATTAGTGGTTAAAAATCAATATTGAAGAAATTCAGAGAGTACTACTGTACAGTGCTGACCTGAATAACTGGAGTGGTAAACCAGAAGCCAATAGGTAGACCCCATAGTAAATGCAGCATTGTCCAGCCAATCCCCACTGAGCACCTATCAAATATTTATACATGTTGCCAAAAGAAAGTTGAAAAAAATGTAGTAGGTGATACATTCCCAGTTGGGATTAACCTATCAAGGTGTGGCCCTGTGTCCCAGACAACCTATTATTGTTAAAAGCAAAAACCATTTTTTTGGGGATATCTGAGAAATAGTTGAAAGGAAACTGGACAAAGGAGGAAAAACTATAAGGGGACTTCAAAAGCTGTATGAATATCTCCTGACATAGAAATACTGTAAATGAGACTTACCTGACCAAGTGTAGACATCTAACTCTAAGCTAGTCCACTAAATAGCCTAGTAGTAATCAAAGGAGATCGCCTAATCAGTGTAATCAGTAAAGTGAAGAGTGTGTTGTCTCAGCTTAAAGAAGACAGTTGGGTCATCTGTATCAGACTCTAAAAGTACTTACTTCTTTCCACTGACTGTCAAGGGTGACAAGTTCAGATGTGAATATGTACATGGTATTCAGATCTGAAGTCAGTTGAGATGAATCCAGCCCAAGTCAATCTTGATAACACTGCCGTTTGGGCTCTTGGTGAGTCATAAAGAATATCACTATCAAGGATTCCATCAAGATAAGAGCAGAGCTGAGACAGCTCCCGGTGAAATGAAGTCTGATTGAAGCACAAAAGCAGTGGTATGTTTTGGATAAATCTGTAAAAGCAATTAAGCACTTTTCTGGAATATATAGCTGAAATAATAAGAACCACCACCCAAAATATGCAAGGCCAGTTAGGAATCTAAGCTATGTGGGTGAGCAGGTTTGACTGAAATCTGAATGGAAATGCAGAAGAGCCAGTGGCATTTGAGAAGAAATCTGTGAGAGTGAGAGAAGCAATGGGAAGCAGTGCACAAATACATACACACACACAGAGCTCACACATAGACATCAATAGGAACATATACAACAAAATGTTGAGAAAGCTGAGAGCTTCTGGGTGGAGTACTTAGAGTAAGTCCTAGAGGAAAAGTATATCCTCCTGTTTGATTTGTTCAGGGAAACAAGATTTTCTACACTTTTTAAATGAAGCAAAACAAAGAAATACATTACTTCCATCATCACTTCATGTCTTCTTGCCCCTCCTCACCTATCCTATAAAAAATTAATATATGAGTCCCCTATTTTGATTGAATTTTCAGGCAGAAGATGCTATAAACTAATACAGCCTGAGGATGTTGTATCTTTGAAAAACATGGAATGTTTTTCTTCAATGTATACATTGTTACATACATAGCAGAAAGATTTTGGCTGTAAGAAAAGGCAAGGCCTAGGTCTGTGAGAATCTCACTACCCCTAAAAGCAAGGTATGAGCTTGAAAACTAAAGCTATCAGGAGCTGCCAGTGTATAATATCTTTGCAAGTTCTGCAAATCAGTTGAGACTTTCTAGAATAGTATGAATGTCTCATAACACCGCTTATGGCAATAGTTTTCAGAGAATAATTAAGTAATACTTTTTAATCCACTTGGAATATCAGTAATATTGAGATAGATGCAAACTAAGTGCTAGTTTGTACTAACACTGCTTCTTACTGACTGGGTCCACGGAATAGGCAAACTAGCTATTTAGTTCACTCTGGCATAAAGCCTGGCACTTCTGAGGTGATGGTGAATAAAAATTTTAGCTCTTTTACAGGATTCACTACAAAGTATGGAAAACAAGCAATTTTTTCACAAAATGTCTAGACCATTCATGGAAACCCAGTTGTTTCTGGTTTTTATTGAAGTGCTTTCTATTGAGCAGTATGACAGAGTTCTTCAAGTGCAAGAAAGGAGCACGGCATGGATTTCATGTTAGAGCACATACAGTCATATTGAAGGTTTTGAAATTCCAGTGAAAAAAACAGATAGGAGAACCTATGAATATTTTTTAATTTGGGAGGGTAGTTCTTCAGGTATTCTGTTGGAATCAAAGTATAATCAAACACACTTTTCCTGACTGTTCTGTATTTTTAAGCACCTTCAGTGTGAGTACTTGAGTAAATTTCTTCTGCTATCCACTAAGAGTAGTATATATTTCTTACATTCATTAGATGCAGTGCAGTTTTGGCTACCTTGCAAATATATTGTTGGTCACTTCAAAGAATATGCTTTCATCACTGGTACTGTAGTTTCAATGACAGCACATCTCAGGAAAAGATTTAGCTGATGCTTTTTAACCCTGCTTTATTTGGATATGCATTTTTTCATGTCATTCTTAGGTGTTCTACTTCGTGTTGCATTTGCAAGGACAGAACCAATCAAGTTATTTTTAAAATGCAGAAGACACTTACTGGAAAATTGGTGTGCAGTTTAGTATGCTGGTGTTGATCTAGGTGCCATGTTACATTAAGAAAAATCATATCTCAAAACATGCTCAGTATAACATCTAAAGAAAGAGGATTAGAGGTAGATATGTATCTTCTTAATGTAACAGTATTTTCCTTAACTTTGTTTACTTATTTATATTCTTGCTCCATAAAATGAAAACCAGCTTGGCAACATAGCTTAAAAATTGGAAGGGCTTTACTGGTTTACATTTTCCTATGGCTATTGCAGTAGGTCATAATAGCCACATACTTCAGCTGGTATAAATCAGCATGGCTTCATCGAACTACGCTAATTTATAAGGCAAACAAGAGGGTCTGTCTTTAAGTCAACAGTGAATATTTTGCATTTGGTTTATTTTTATTCTATATTTAAATTTTGCACTTAATTGTCTTTTTGTTTCTCTTTCGCTGTCTGATGCTGCTCAGACACTATTGCTTTGAAATGAATGGGACTATTTAAGTTAATAAAGACACAGCTGGCACTGTGTAGATTCAGTGCTACTAAGCTATGGATAGATTTAAGTGATTTGTGACACTAAAGACATCCTGCACCTTATGTAATTTAAACACCAGAAGAATTAAATAAGGAGGGGCCTGTGCACGGTATCAGTTCTTGTGGGAAAATATGCTTCAGTGACTTACTGGCACTGGTTTTGGAATGTGGCATTTAAAAGTACCTTTTTACAGTGGGAAAGAATTTGGTCAAGAATAAACAGTCTGACCTTGTTAAATGGACCAAAGTCTGTGCATAACCTAGTTCCTGAAAACTAGTTTTCACCAGTCTGTTAGGAAAAAAAAAAAAAACAACCCAGCTTATAAAAAAATGCAACTAGATTTTCTAGAGAAAAAATATGTATATGGAACAGAGTGAAAAAATTGTTATTCAACTATGGATCATGGATTTCACCAGTTTGTGGGAAGTTGGCTATGAGCTTTAAACATGGATCGAACCATAATTTCAGACGGCATTAAAAGCGGACAGTGTCATACACTGTAACCAGTTGAATTCAAGTCATATATGGGATAAGTGAATAATTTTCAATGGAAATCAAGGTCATTTGTATTACCATCAATATCTGAAAATGTAAAAAACATGAGTTTGTAGCAAAATTGAATTTATAGTATGAGCTAAGTTTTAAGCACAAAGCTTGATATGTCCAGACATAATCACTTGACTAGCAAGGATGCCATGATACAAACAAAGAAAAAAAATTGTGGAGCAAGAAAATTACTCCGTTTTGATTTTAGCTTCAACTTTTGCTGATGGTGAACTGGCACACTATTATTGAATCTCCGTGGTATGAAATCCTAGCTTCAATGCAGTCAATGGAAAACGTCCCTTTAACTTCACTGTGGCCAGGATCTCATTCCAGGTTTTCATATTTGATTTGAAAAATACAGACACTTTCTCTGAACAAATATTCAAGCTGCTTTGGAGGAGTGGAGTATACAGAGAACAGCAATGACCTTCAGAAATGGTATTGATATAAGTGCCTATCCAGTTCACAGGCTTTGGCCACAGAATTCTCACAGGTACTTTGTAGAATGCAACCTCTTTTTTTTTTTCCCTAGTGTTAACACAACAGTGTCAAAATAACATATTAAAATTCACAAGGCCTTGCAGGTGATCCATTTTTTAATGTGAGAGTGAATGAAAAATCTTACAATAGTTTAAGAATATGAAGTAACATTGAAAGGCATTGTTGGATAATACTTTTGAGTGCATCATTTAAAATAGCAGCCAGTTGAGGTACAGTAATGCACCAATCATTGCTGCATAAAAATGAAAATATATCCATAACTGTAGTTATCAGCAAAACTACTGAAACAGTAACATTTCCATGTTGCAAAATTAAATTTGAGGTAGGCAATAATAGATGCAACTGTTTAAAAAGTAGCATTAGATAAAACAAATGAATCAAAGAAAAAAAAAACTGTTTGTATCAGGTAAGTTGAGCTTAAAAATTAGAAAGTGTGTAGATTAGGTTTTGACAAGTTTGGATAAATAATCTATATTAAGCCAGAAAAGAAGAAAGCCTCTCTCAATGTAAACACTGTTTTCAGATTTTTATAGTCAATGTAAACATCTTCTGAACTTAGCCTGAGTTTCCTGAATTCTCTCTCACTCTACTTTGTGTTTACAACATCAGCTATATATTTACCCTGCAGAGGTTTCTTGAGGCCCTAAAGGGGGTGGAGTTCCCACCCTGCTGTGAGAAGGCTCTGTGCATATTCTGTGTATAGACACATTTGACAGATTGACTGCTGCACTGCTCCAGTATCGAACCGTCAGGTTCTGAAAAGGAGAGTCGGACACTGCTAACTCTGAATGTATGCACAGATTTATCTCTTTCTGTAGTCTTGGACATTACCACTAACTCACAGAAAAGCAAGAACAAAGACTACAGCTGTTCTTAGAATTTACAAGTGATGATACTTTTTTTCCCAAACTTTGATTTTTATTTTTTCTTACTTTATGTGTACGTGTTCTCATTTCCCTTCTGTTCTGAGTGACATTTGTCATCCAGACCTGCCTGATAGCTCCAGCCCTCACCTTTTTAAAGAAATTTTATTGTTAAGGATGGATTCACCAGGAAGGGATTAAGGACCTACTATTTACTCTTCTCTACCTCATTAGTGTGCAGGATACTGTGCAAATACCAGGTTGTCTGAGAGGGGAACTGCTATGTTTATGCAGAACTTAATTTTCCTGCAGTTGATACGCTGCAAGTGTAATCTGACCCTCACACTATTAGCACGTAAAATGCATAAATCTTTGAAAAACTCTTAGATTCATACTGAACTGAGGAAGCTATTAGACTGACTAGAAATAAAAATGTTCATGATAAGTGGATGCTAATTCTTATTTATATTGAGTACTTGATAACACTGTGTGTATTGTGTCACTCTTCCTTCTGGGTACTCCACTAGTAAGTTTTTCTTATTATTTTTCACACCAAGGGATGACAATAAGATTTTTTTAAATAAGATAACTATGAACATCTTCCCATATCATAGGCATTTACAATCAAAAATATGCAAAATACCTGAAGCTTTTTAAGTCATATTAAAAATCAAAGAGTTTTTTTTTTCCTCTATACCTTCAGTAACGTCACAAGCAGTGGTAGTAGGCTACAGTACACAGATAACTAGTATGAAAAAATGGAAGGTGTTTTATACTTTATCCTGAAGAACAGCTGAAGGTGAATGGAACCTGTATTTTGTTTTTATTATGCATGGAAATATGCTCTCAGTTCACTTGCTGCTTTCTATGAAATTGAAGTGAGTTAAGATTTTAATAGAGTTGATATCCTGGTCTTAGTTTTCTTTTTCAGAGTTGCTACTCAGATCATCATGGCAGAGAAGCTTTTACCTTGTACCTTGAGAAGATGTTTACATCAGATTTAGATTAGATTAATAACATGAATAACTCAATAGACAGTAGCTGTAATTAAGCCCAGGAGTTTGAAAAGACAGTGTGAGTATTAAACAGACAATCAAATCTGTTGGATCTAACAGTTTCTTCTGAGGATTCTCTACACATCCTTAAGGCTCTGGAACTCATTTGGAGGTGTAAGCACAAACCTCTCAATAATTCCTGGTGAGGCACATGTTAAAATGGAGGCAATGAGCCCTTTAATCCTGATTGAACATTCATTTGAGGACTGAAATGTCCAGTATCTGAACACTGCTTTGGGTATTTCCAAGCATTAATGTATCTGTATAAGAACCTTCTCCAAGTGAGGAGCTCAACAGAATTTTTCCTGCAAGCTTCCACCACAATCCTCAGGAAATCACCCACTGCATAGCATATATATGTATACATATGGCATTGGGACAGTATTTACACTGTAAAGGATTCCAGATTTGGTCAGTGGAACTGAAGATGGTGGGCTGTAAAATGAGGGAAGTTATAGGACTGTCCTATCAGGTTAAGCTCCTTCAGAGAAACCACAGATTTATGTTCTGACATCAGGAAAGAACTTGTCTACAGTTAAGCCTTTGCTGTTATAATTCCCTCAGTAGAAATGATTCCTTTTGAGACTCCTTCATCATGGAACAGAGTCATTGAGTTAAGAGCTGTACAAATTTGAATCAAGATCTAGTTTTCTTTCATAGCCTTTTTTGAAGATATTTTATCATATTATGTATTTATGACCAAGCATTATTTTTTTCCACTATGATAGTTGATTCCTAGTTCATATATGAATTCGTCCTATTCTTCAACATAATTATGTTAATCAAGGATTTTAACAGTGTCTCCTGTTCTTCAGAGGAAAGAAGACTTCTTTATGTGAGTGTATTACTCTCCTTTCAAATTTGCAAGCATCTGTGTGTAGTTGCGCATATTGCTCCTCATTCTCAGGTTTTTTTCCTCTCAGGAATGTAATTTAAACCCATTTAGATTAAATTACTGATTTTTTACATTAGTGTTCAAGCTTATTTGGTTGGGAAGTAAAAATGGGGAAAAAGTTTGGAATTGTGGGAGGAGATTGACCTCGTACATCTTTAATGAGTTGTCATAAGTATATTGTAATATTTTTTGAAATTGTAGTGTTCTGGCTAGAATACAGCCCATCCTACCTCTTTCTTTGAATTCTGCTTAGTACATTTCCTAACATCTTTGTCTCCCGCAAATATGGTATGTTTGACAGCCCATCCCTAGCAGTCTGTGTAGAGTACATAGAGGGGGCTAGGAGAAAAGAGAGCAAAAAGAAAGTGAAGAGGCATAAAAAGACTGGGACAGTCATTGCATTGACAGGGAAAATGAGGCCATACTAAATACAATGACAAGGATTTTTTTGTTGGGTTTTGCTTAGTTGGGTTTTTTTAATTTCTTGTTGCTTTAGGCCAAGGAGTGTTTGAATTCACTTTTATTTCCAGTTGCTGCTTTGACTTCTGGACAGAAGATGCTACTTTTTTATGTGCAAGCAGTTTAATTTGCCACATAGCTGAAATTATTTCCTAGTGAATATGTGAAAGATTATACCCTGAATTTGCAATTAATATGACAAATGACATCGGTTTTGTTTTATTCCCTGCTAAAGGTGCTTCACAGAAAAAATTGTTCCAACTCAGTTAAGTGCTATTTTAAAACTAAGTAAAAGACATTCTAGAAACTTTTTAAGTCTTGCCCTCATCTAAAACATCCAGACTTGTTACATTATCTTTGTGCCCACGAGGCCACAACAGAAAATCTCTTGTGCTACTTCCCATTCCTGTGATGGGTTGGTGCATGAACTAATCAAAACCACTAACATCTGTGTTGATCACTTGCAGACTTAACATGGCAGTATACCTATTTAATAAAAGAAAAATGAGCGAAGTTCAGTAACATTTCCTCAGTTGCCATAGAAACCATTGCATCTTATATAGGATACTTGACTGCATTTGGCCCCCCACCCTTTGAAATGCCAAGTGGCTTTCTGTAAGTCCTTCATGTCCTCATCGCCTATTGAAACTGCAATCAAAATCAGGCAACAAGAACTTAAATGCTGTGACCTGAAGACAGGCAATTTCTATCTTAGCTTCATCTACTCGAATTACAACCAACTACAATTGGATTCCTTTGAACAGTCTGCAGCAACAAAGAGGTAAACTACCCACACAGAGATCAGGGCCCCGCTTCAGTGTGCTGGAATCAACTCATGTGGTGGGACCTACAGCATCAGATGCTTTCCCTGGCAATCAAATGCCCTTTTTGAGTTGTGGGGAGCAAACTTTTGCATCACGTTAGCCAGTTCAGCGTTGGTCTAACCTCAGCTGAAAAAAATGGCACCGTTTTCCAGGAAAGCAGAACTGACAAAGCGTTGCCTGTGCACCTAAGCCTGCACAGCCAAAATCCCAGCTGACACAGTATTTTGAGTCATATGCTGACCTTAGTATGAAAGGGAACTTCAATTAGATGTCTATTGTGTTTTCAAATATAGAAGAATAGCTTTCTGTTCAATGGATTGCCCCACTGATTAAGACAAGGAAGCAGATGCTGCAAGGGCATATAGAAGGAAAGAATTTAATTTCTCCCATTTTATTATAATTCAGAATCTATTCTACATACCAGAGCAATTAATACATAAAGTAAAAGCCCACAAAGATATTAGGACCATAAGAATTTCCCAATAGTCAGAGGTACTGGTACCTATGTATAATGAAACTCCCAGCACCTTCCGTGTCCCAAAAAGCGAATAGAAAGGATGGGGGAGGGAGAATCATGAAGGGAAGTCTTTTTATTTTCTTCTTTTCACGTGAAGGTTTATAATTAAAGGGGAAAGTAAATTAATTACATGAATATTAAAAGGTTACTCTTCTATTCTAACATTTGGTCACAAGTTGTCTAATGAAAAGGAATGCAGGCTGGAGGGCTGCCATGCCTTTGCTTCTTTCTGCAGAGGGCCACAGGCTGAAGCAGTGATTGTGCGTGACAGATTCTGGGAACAATGAGCCTGCGCACGGATCATCCAGATGGAGCATGCTTTTCTAAATTACACCAACAACAGGGTGGCCCACAGGCAAACAAAATAGTTAAACAATACATAATAAAGTTTTTATTTGGTATTTCCTGTGAGCCTCTGCCAGTTGCCAGGGAGTGTACTGTATTTTTCTTTTGCTGTATTAATTGTTGACCACAACTGGCAAAGACCCAAACTAGCAGGGACAGATAAGGGGGGGAAAATGGCATCTGGACACTAAAGCCTCAAGTGTACTGGGAAAAAAAAGCACAAAAAATTACAGCATATATCTGGAATTTTCCAACTAACGATGTGCGGATGTGGTAGCGCTAGGGAAAAAGAGCCAAACTGAGCCTGCTTTGTTCACTAAGAGAGGCCCCCCTGTAACATTCCTTTTAGCTGTGCATATTTTGGCTTCAGTTGTGCAGTTTTAACTATATACTGTGTATGGAGTAGTTCAGTTGTTGCTGCATGAATCTAATGATCTTGTTACAAGAAATAAAATTATGTCAATGCATATGCATTTTTGTTGTTGTGAGACATTTAAACAGAGGCTGTGCTTTAAATGTTAAATTATAGGTGTTAAGTTTTCAGAGGGAAGAGGGAGAAAATTTCATTAAGTACAACCCATCACAGCAACAGCTGCAAGGAGGAGACCCTCAGTAGCAGTGAATGCTGCCTTTCTAAACTCATCAATGAAATCAGTCCTTACAGTTATCTGGTTTAGGGAAAAGCCCACAATACAGCATTAACACTTGGATAAAAACAGGAGGCTGTATAGACGTGCTAGTTTGATACTGTTTTTCTATTTGCTTTGTCCTTATAAACAGTTAAGGTACTGGTGTCTTTTTAAGGAAGTTTTATACTCCTGATTTACTGTACACAATGTAGTAACTGATTTTACTACTGCTAGTACACAGCAAAGAAGAGAATAAACAAGAACAGGTTGTTGTTATTTTCTTCTACAGGTAAAATAGCCTTGCAGATATTAGGTAGCCTCTCCGAAGAAGATGGAAGTTGTCATGGAGACTATCAATATGTATAGAGAAGAGAACCAACTGCACTAGGCAGTGTCGGGGTTTGCAGGTATAGCAGGTCTGTAGTTCGATCGATGGGGAAGAAATTATTGTTATGAGCTTAAATTGTCATATATTTCTGTGGCATTTTTGGATATACTTGGACCATCTGCCAGTGACCAGTGGCCCTTGTTGCCACAGACTTGTTTTCACTTCCCAACTCACATGCTCTTTCTGGCGTTAAGTACTTTGGTTTTTGCTTTGTTTGTGTTTTTGGGTTTAGGGCAGACTTTTTTTATGATTGTGTTTAGCTGCAAAATATGGAAGTCATCTATTCCATTATGTCTTTGTACACGTGCAGTTTTCTTCTGCAAGAAAAATATATAAAAAAATTGAGTTTCTTCACTTGGCATTATATTCATGTGCACACTGATTATCAGCAGGGCTGAACCTATGGATCAGTCACATGGATTTCTTCAACCTAAGCTAGCAGAATATCTGGCCGTAGTAGATGGCATAAGTAGCTGATTAAACTAGAAGGCAGGATGCGTTGCCAGTGGGTTTCCTAGATTCTCACTCATCTTCCAACACACAGCTACTGCTATTCCTTCCTCTCAAACCTGTATTCCCACCTCTCCTCCAGCCCAGTCTCCTCTCTCTACTAAATATAGCTCACACCCCAAGTCCTCTATGAAGTCTGCCCTCCCGCTGGGCTCCAGACATGCCCTTCACCAACTTCTCAGTTGCCACCGCTCTCAGCTTCAGGCCTTCCTCAACAGTCCACGTCTCCTTTAAAAGTTTTTGTCTGATCCCAGTCTCACATGCCTTACTGGTCATTTTTTCTTCTTCCCTCCGTAGCTCATAGTTTTCATTCTCAGTCAGTGTCAGTTACCTCAGCTCTCCACACACACTCCCACTCCCTGTTGTTCTTCATCCCAGCAAGGAGATGTCTTAATCTGTTCTCTAAATCCATTTTTCATACTCTCTTCTCTCAGTGTGTCCTGCTATTTTCATCTCTGTGGCCAAGTCTGATAGGTTCCTCTTCAAACATGGGATAGACCGTTTATAGAGTAACAGGGTTTCTGCACTCAGTCAAAAGCTTGAGATGCCGTGATGTCCCTCTGAGCCCCCCAGAGCTGGCCTGAAGCGTGCTCATTGAAAACAAAACCTTCCGAAAGTGCAATAATTATACACTAGTATAAATCCTTACTGAGCGTGTGCTGTTTTTCAGATTTATGACCTGGCCAAATTTAGAGCCAAGGACAGCAAGAGGCACCTCCTCGACATAGAGGTCAGGTTCCACAGCCCTTGTTCCAAAACATGAGGGCACCAGAGCTTCACCAAAAGAAGGTCACTAGAATTTAAGATGGGCAAACCATGTATTTTTCCCTAGCCTCGCTCATGGAAACCCCTGAATGGCTTCCACTGAAATACTCCAATAAAACCGAGTATATTTCAGAGAGATCCAGCATGGAAAATGTTATTGTAATCAGTGAAAGTTTGGTGAAGTTAAAAACTGCTGAAAACAGAGTCGTATATGGATAACTTCAGTAATAGGCCATGCTAGAAGCTTGAATGCATTATATACGTGCTGCTTCTGATGATTGTCCCCTACCAGAAGGAATCTGCAGAGTTCTGAGCAAGTCTCCAAGGGCTCTTTCTGTTTCCCTCAGTAAAATCCAAGGTATAAAATCGTTCCGTTTTTACTAATATATGTGCTGTTTCCTATGCATGGATTCCTTCTTCATACCCTTATAACCAACCATTGTGTATCTTACCACATGTGGAAATTGATTCTTATTCACTTTAAAGACCC
Source organism: Charadrius vociferus (assembly GCF_000708025.1). Lineage (NCBI taxonomy): Eukaryota > Metazoa > Chordata > Aves > Charadriiformes > Charadriidae > Charadrius > Charadrius vociferus. The sequence continues at coordinate 327,078 of NW_009649040.1, read as the reverse complement.
TTTACACATTTCCAGTCCCTAATGGCATCTATAAGTGTAATTTGTTCACAATTAGGGGTATCAGTTGCGAACAAGCTGTCAAAGTGGTGTGAAAACACTAGATGAAGAAAAGGGTCAGATCTATGGTAGAGATGAGTATGGCTGATTACTGATCACTGACAGGCACGAGACTCCTTAAGTCCCGTTGAAGTCAGCGAAGTTCAAGGGCAGGTCTATGCTTAGCAACATAAATGTACTGATACCAAAATTCCTTTCCAAATTACAGATTCGTCTTTTTCCCTTATGAAAATGAAAAAACATATATTTGCAACCTAGTGAGCTAGTATTCATCACAAAATACATAAAACATCACTGGAAGTCAGATTAATTAGAAAAGGCTTAATTTCCTGTAAGTACGCTGATTCCTTCTCCAGTCAAGGACAAGGCAAGTCTTTTAAACTTTGAAAAAAAAAAAGCTGATTTATAGATGACTTATTATGGGAGCAGTAAGTAATCTACTTTGTATTTGCCTGAGATGTAATTGATTAAAATTACATTTGTGCCTCACGTGTGAGCTACAACACATGGCATTCTTGTGTACAGCATTTCCTGGTCAACTGTTAATCAGGACCCAGGTCCTAGAGAAAGGAACAGCAGGATGGTTAAGAGAGGTCATCTACAGTACTCTACATTATTTTTCAACCTGAAGATTACACCCCAGAATTGTTTTAAGAAATACCGTGAGTCTCCACGTAATTAATTTCAAGGCATGTTGCCAGACTAACACTTCAATTATTCAGAAGCACTAGAGGCCTCTTTTATTGTTGCTGATAACACCTTTACTGTAACTGAAAAGATTTAAAATCCATTCTGTTTTTTTCATTAGTTGTGCTGTTCACTTCTGCTTTCTTTCTACTGGATTATCCTAATGGGTTATTTTAGTCTTGTTCCTACTTCATTTCAAACAAGTTTCATTTTCAAATTTTCTTGCAGTAGCCCAAAACAAAACAAAGTTTATCTGGTGTTTAAAGATGCTTTGTAAATAAAAAAGCTTAAGAAGGAGTCATTTAGACCCATGTTTTGTAAAAACTTCATATTACGAAAACTAACTTGGTCTAAATTCAGCCTGAGAGTATCCTTCTAAAAACAATCATACTGTTAGCTCTTGAAAACACTTAGTTTCTGATCCCACAATCATTAATGATTTTAAACAGCAGTAACATAACCTCATGATATTAACAAAAAAGAAAATCTTCTAAACTAAATACATTCTTTATTTGCTATCATAAAAAATTCCTTTTCCTTGCAGACTGCCACTTTCCTAGAAAAAATAAATAGTATTTGTTAGATGGCATTGTCTACTCTCTAGAAAACATGGATTATTTCTAATTTCATGTTTCTAAAACTACTTTTAAAATACTAACAATTAAAACCAAGGACAGATCTGAATATAAATGATTGCACTGTCTGAAGATGTCTTCCTCTAACCACACAGAACTTCCACTGAAATCAGTAGGAATTACATGCATATTTGGAGTTAGGTTGGAGCTTTTTAAGACATGTCTGGTTGGCTTTTTTAACACAGCCTAATATCATTAGCCTTTCATGCATGACTTTTTTTTTTTGCCTCAGAAGAACAAATGAGGTCCTATAAGCTTGTTCTGTTCCTTCTCTACCTTTAGGTTTTGACCCTTAGACCACGCAGCAACTTTAGGGACTGTTGATCTGTGTCAATCCCAGAGCTGTTGGCACTTGAGCTTGGTTTCTCTGCAGAAGCTCTAGCTTCTAGCACTGCTTCTCTCTTCTCTCCTTCTCAGCATCCATGGAGCGATTCATTGAAGGATTTCCTGACTGCATGTGGGTGTTATTTACAGGACTTCCTCTGAAAGTTCATGGAGAGGCGGGAAGGATGTTGCTGTCCCTATGTGACTGTCAATGCTGTGAAAGTTTTCTGGAGATGGCAGGCGCTCTAATTCCATTGCAGAGAATATGTAGGGAGATTTTTGCATAGAATGATTGCTTCTGAGAACAGGTCTTTGTGGGGAAAAGGCATGGACAAGCATGATGATGATGATGATGGGGAAACACATACAGACTATGAAACCGAGTATTCCAAGGTCAACTGGTAGTAAGGTTGATGAGCTCTTGGCTCCCTCTCTGAGACCATTAGAACATTTACACTAGTTCTTGAATATTAGTTCCCATTTGATTTATTCTTCCTTTCCAAGGGTGGATTACATATTGCAATAAACATTTTAGAACGCTTTTTTTATATGTCCATTTTTATAAGGACTCTTCCTGAACAGTTAGGAGTCATGAGTGATTCAGGGAGCAGCAAAAGGGACGTGACAGAGGAGGAGACCTCCTGAATATTGTATTTTTCATTCTCAGGCAGGAGAGGCAAAACCTTTTAAAGTAGTAGATCTCTATTCCACACTGGGTGCTCCCTTGTGGTATATATCCATTGCGCCAACGGCAGTTCAGCCTGTCTTCAATTTTAAATGTCATTCCTCTCCCAAAGAGACCCCATGAGAAGGTATTGCCACTACCAGCAAACAACATCAGTACTGATTGGCCCAGAGAGAACTAAAACATATCTCTGTGAATCAGAAGTTTCCTTCTCTCCTGGAGACTCAATATTCTCAGTGTTTGACAACCCCTGTTCCTGTAAATTGATGTCCACTGCCTGAAGCTGAGAACATTCACTTTGGAACATGCAGAACACAGCTAACAGCAGTTCTGGACTATTAAAAATATATGTCAGTGCCACAGCTCCAAACAGCAGATGCAGAGTACACATATTAGTCCACACTCCTTTAACCACTGCTGAAACCAGTCTGTCAAACAGATGCCTGGAAGTGGATTTGTACTCTCAGAGAAAGTGTTTCCTCTCTAAGGCATCTATGCACACAGTGTGCAAGGGGTTAACAAGGGAGCTACTTTGAAAACAGAGGCAGAAGGTCATTGGCGGCAACAGCAAAGACTTCTACAGCCTGCCATGGAGAGCCTTTCACTCGGCATTTCCCACCCGGGGGATTGTAAACATTGGCTCACAGCCATGGAGTCCTACAGAACTTCTCTTTACTTTTAGCATATACATTTATACGTCTTAATGGAAACTGAAGCACGGCAAGTTATTCCTGCATGTCCAGAAGGAGTGAGGGAGCTTCTGTTCAAGTTTCAGTCTTCAGAGATGCGGGAAAGAGCCATTACTCACGCTGGAATTTGAAAACATAGAGATATGCTTGTTTAGTGGTACTTCACATGTAACATAGCTGCTGTTCTCAGGCAAACTTTCTCAACTCACAGGAATGTGTAGAATGCTGTCACTTAATCAGAATCCAGAAGAGCTCTTTTATCTGCCATTTGTTAGTAACTAGCAATATTGTTCTTATCTCGTTGTCCTTTAGCCTGATGCAGTGCCCTCAGACATGAGAACTTGTAACATGAAAGCACTCATTACCTTGAACATTCCTGTTTGTATTGTCTTAAGCTATTATCTCTTTAGCTTAAACAAGATGTGTTGTATCAATTTTGAGAGATGTGTCTGTTCTACAACATCATTTTCACAAATAGAACATTTTACATTTTTATAAGTCTGTAACCACTCTGCAGTAGAGTCTTCAGTGATCTACACTAATTCAGATCTTTTTCATCCAACTAATACAATATGTTATCTGTATGTCTGGAATCTGGCTTCTTGAAAATAGCATAAACTAATCATACAAGCTTTAAAGTTAAAATTGAAATAATAAAGCCTACCAGGGTCTAGTATTGGACCAACTGTAACATTCTGGTTTTCTGCTAAATCTTGAGATATTTAATATCAGTTTAGAAAATCCCGTAGCATTTATAACTGGAGGAAATTTTCTTTTGTGTTCTTTAAAAATCGTGGGCTTCACTTTGTACTGTGAATCCTAAGTTTTGGCTAGTGAGTAGTGTATCGAATAGCAAGGGAGGAGATGTTGCTTCCTTCTCTGCAGAATAAAATAGAGTGCCATCTTCTAGAATTTTTATGAGTCCCATCCATTACAGTCAGAGAGATGGAATACAATCTGCCTCGATCCAAAGTAGAATCCAGCCTGCTTAATGTAATTAATGCCTGCTTTTATTTTTATCCAGTGATGGTCTAATGTAAAATGCATACACATTCCAGAGAGCAGTATCCAGAAACTCGGCTCCTCGCCCCTTCCAGCTGATTGTTCTTAAGCACTCAGCTACTTTCAGACACAGTCTTGCCCCATGACTCATATACTCCTGGCAGAATAGCGACTTGGCTTCAGCAAAGGCAAGGAAAGAGCTGTCACCCAAAAAATCCCTAGCCTAGTGGTCAAAGTATTTGCTTGGATGTAGGAGATGCCAATTAAGTCCCCTTCAGGCTGAGTTTCCACTTTGAGATTAACGTAGTAACATCAGTACAAGATGTTCACGTCGATGCAAACACATATTGCTTCCACCAGCGTTCTTAGTTACAGGCTTCACCAGGTAGGACTCCATGCGGACTTCTGTTGAGAACATCCAGGTATCTAGGGTATCTGTCTGGATGCATCAATGCAGTAGAGCTTCAGCTGAAATGCAGTAGCTTGTTTCTCCAGCACAGGCCTTTCTAATGTGTGTGACCATCTACACTTAAGACCTACTGTCACTTTCAGACTAAGAGGAGGAATTTGATGAGTAGAGATACCGACAAAGCTCATAGCCTTGGAAAGTCACTGGATTGTGCCTGGCATTTTATTGGTCTTAAGCTCACAAAGCTACTTAAATGTGAGATTCAGACAGCCTGAAGACTCCTCTTAGTCTTTTTGTCCTTTCTCTCCAGTCCTTGGTTTTGCCATGAAATTACATGTCTACAGCAGGTCCTCATCCCAATGATATTTACTTCAAAACTCAACTCATTTCTAATTAACTGTGGTATGTTTAAGTATGTATAAACACATACTCTTACATATATATTGCATCTGTATATAGAAAGTTAATCTTTTTCTTTTTTTTCTGGAAACCTGTATATTTCCAACATTGGGCCCAAGTTCCATGGGAGAGAGGTCTGTGGTGGCTTTCATGGTTTTGCTTTTAGTTTTTTTTCTCTTCAGAACCAAAGTCTAACACAGCACCCCAGGAAGTGGATAGACTTTTTTCTAACTAGACTCTGGTTTTCTACTAGCAATGGAAAGCTGGTCTTCATTATAAAGCCAAACCATAAGTGGTAAGGCTCATGTCTTAGTCTGATGAACTCAGGAAGAGACCAGGCAGTCACAAGGGCAGCTTCTGGGGATCTTGGCATGGAGCCGACCATGGTTTGGTCCCTGGCGCAAGTTAGAGCTACATGGTCTCCTTCTCCCAGGGACTGGGCATAAGTGATGTGAGAAGAGCTGGATGCCACCCAGTGGGAATATGTAGGGTGCTTCATGAGATGGTTTTGTGGCTACCTAAAGACGTAGAGTAGAGCAAAGCAATTGGAACAAGGCCCAAGAGCTGGTACTAGAAATTATGACTGTTGCCTCAGTTAGGTAATGCCAACAGGTGACTGAGCAAGTGGAAACGTGCCGAATTGCTGGAGCCAGATCCAGAACAAGACCTGTATTCCAAGGCACAGTCGCAGGCTGCCACCTTTTTAATGCTTTGTTTCTTTTGGTATTGTGGAAGGAATTCTCTTCTTTCTTATAGTAGCTGTTTGACTTGATCAGCATAAGAAGCCAGTGGTGTTTATTTCTTTCTGCCTTTGTGGGTTTTTCAGCTCTGAGATAGATTATTAGAATTTGCTGTTTCAGTCTACAAATTTTGTTTGATTATTGAGTCTTGAAGCATGACTGAAGAATGGCTACTTTTTTTTAAAGCCTGTCACTCGGTGTTGTTGAGTGTCTCTGTATTTAAATACATTGCAATATCAGTACAAACCTCATTGCATGCAAAGCTGACCACTTCTGTAAAGAACTGAGCTGTCCCGTATTCCATAGAAGGCTGCTCTGCAGCTCAGAGATTAGGGCATCATGGTTTTGATTTTAATGCACAACGAGCCCTGGCAAGTCTTTCTTTGACTTTCATGGGCTCTGGATCAGGTACGGCAGTGTTGCTGATACTATTTTTGCTTCTTTCTTTTTGTATAAAGATAAAACACTTTTCAAGTGAAGTTTCAGGTAGTCTCTCAGAAATGTTCTCTGCATGGTGTCAGTAGAGAATTCTATGAAATATTCTGCTTAATGGAAATATATTTCCTTGTATTAGTTTTGAGGCAAGTTCTGAATTATCACTAAGGGTTGAAAATATTACCTCATCCTAAGAGCCACTTTTCCTTTCTAGCAGCTATTGCACACAGCTGCTTAGTGCACAGAGACTTTTGAGGTAAAAACCACTGAATGTAGGCAAAGTATCTTCCACCAGTGTTGAGATACACACGCATGATGTGCAAACACAGACACACACACACACACACACACACTCCTACTGACAACGGATGTACCTAGAAATATTCTGCAGCAGCACCATCACACTGGCTTATGTGGTTCTTCCTAGAAATAGAAAAAGCAAAATTCTGATTAGTTTTGTGTGTATAAACCATCAAAGAAATTAATGGCTTCTTTATTTGTCGTTATCTTATGGTAGATGCTAAATCTTGCTTTCTTCAAAGAACAAGTGTTTTAGCATCAAAAAGAGGAGATCACATTCTAAAATAACAACTTGGTAGTGGGTGGTACGTGTGATCAGGATTTGTGTCTCCTATAAACAGATAATTTTTTGCTTGATGGTTTAACTAATGAAGTAACAACAACAACCCTTCCTCATTTCACAAAGCAGTTTATCAAGCTTGTGCCTAAAACAGAGACAAATGTGAATAAAGAGAAAATTTCTATTACCTTGTGCACTTCATGAGACCCATAGCACTTGAAAGGATGTCATTTTTATATATATTAAACCTTTTGGCAAGAAATTAAGTGCTTTCTAAAAGCCACCAGGATAGTTTGGTACACTTTTACTTCAAAAGGAAAACTATTTTAACGTTTTTATAAACAGACAAAATATAATCATCTTTCTCTAAGAAAGAAACGCTCTCTGCAGCCATACCTATCTCTGCGATGAACTGTAGTGGAAGAACCACTACTCAAAAAAGAGATTAAACAAATATAATTATTCAGGCTCATATTATCCCTGGAAACTAAAGCACATTGTATAATGTAGTGGTTATTACCTTCTCCATCACAGTTAGAAATAATAATAGGTCTTCAGAGATAAATTAAAGAGAGTCCTAGGCCTTGCTTTATGAACACATAATGCTTAGAGAATGGCTTAAGGATGGTGGTGGGAAAGCACAGTAAGACAGTCCCCAGCAAGCAAAGCAGGCACACTCCTCTCCCAAACCAGGGATGAAAAATATGTGGAAGTCTTTGTACAAAGATTAAACAGCCTACACTCCTATCTTGGCCTTATTGCACCTTTTGGTCAGGTGGGTTTTGGAAGGGCTCTCTCCCCATGCTGGAGGTTGCTGTGCAAGTGCTGCAGGGAGCAAGGAGGCATCATCCCTCTCTCCCTTCCTCATCCCTTCTCTCCTTGCTCCTCCCTCCAGCACACCCCAGACTCCCTCTTGCCTTGTCTCCCGGGACATACACACACGAAAAGTTTCCCTGTATGGCATAGGTGTGTTCTGCTCCCGCAGGTCTCTGGGGTGTTCCTGGGGGCCATGGAGGCGAAAGGGGAGGTGGGGAATGTCCTCAGTGCTGGAGCAGAACAGCCAGGGGCGGTTCGGTGCACGAGAGGGCTGGAGGTGGCCGAAGGTCTGCCCGCACAGCGCAGAGCAGGGCCACCTTGGGCTGCCTGGGGAGGCTCAGAGCAGCGTGCAGGGCAAGCGTCAGAGCCTGTGATCCTGCAGAAATGCCATCACCTTATAATTTAGTGTCACCTACTCTCTGAATCGCCACTTCTGCCCTGCACAATCCTGGTTGTCAGGTACTATTCCAAACTGCAGGTGATGAAACATGATTAGACAATTCCTTTCTTTTCCTAAGAAATTTTTAATATTACACTGACTTCATTATAAGTAATGTTACCTTTCAGATCAGTGGGCTATTTTTAAGCATATTCACTTAAGAAATCACATTTATTCAGACTCTGTGGAGATTCAGCGCAGTGTTTCTTGCAAGAGAGAGGGAAGTGTGTTAGGGAGAGAGAGTCTCTCCGCAGTGGAGATTGAAGCCAGGCTTCAATCAATATGCCAGCCTGGATTTTTAGCTGTCTGTAATTCTGTCCTCTCCAACTAGTCTGTGGCGAATGTGTCAGGCTTAGTCATACAGCGGAGGAGAAATTTTCTACAAAGTCTGAAGGAAACTGTACAAGTCATCTTAGAGTCCCAGAGCTGAAAAAGAAGCCATGCAGTAGCAGCTCCTTAGTGGAGTTGGAAAGATTCCACTTTAAATCCTCCTGAACAGTTTGAAGTAATAGATATTTTGTGAAGTTGGGAGACCACGAAGCGACACTGAAGAGCTATATTCTACATACTGCATTATACTTTCTATAGCTATATTCCCTCATTTTTACTCAAAAAGAAAGGACAAAAAAAATAAAAATAATCAAAAAACATGCCCCAAAGATAATGTGAAATCCCTGTTAATGAGAACTGAACAAAATAACTGAGTTTAAGAACCATGTTAGGGAACTTAAAAAAAAATAATTTACAAATTATCTTTCATGAGGCTGAAATACTTTAAGCAATGAAATGAGCCAGTGTCTAAGGGCAAATACAATTAACAAAATCAGCACCAAAAAGAGTACAGTAGAAACCACAATTACAAAAGCAAAAGATTTGGAAGGAGAATTTTATTTGGATTCAAAGATACTTTGTATGAATTTAAGCATCCTACTAATTGCTTTTGTGGCATGATTTCTATGAAAGCTAATATTTTAAAAGGTTTTATAGGCCTCTTCAAAGTCCCCTCAGAACTAATTAGAGTAGAATTAATCTCATCCAGCTTCAGATGTTTGAAAGGAAGATGTCTACATGCAAGCCAGTCAGTTAGATTCTCCTCGTAAGCAGTTGCAGCATGTGTTCGTCTGATCTGTACAACACACTTAGGATAAAATAAGATCAGCTGCTGGGTGAGAAGAGGAGTGGGCCATGACTCCCACACCCCATCGCCCTCCTGGAGCCCCCTCTGAATCAGCAGAGATGAGGGAAGCATAGCAAAACGCCTTCTCTCTGGAGTGAAAGGAAGACCGGGGACCACAGCGTGACTCACTGGCTAGTAGATTAAAAGAATGCCAGGAAACATTCGTGGGTACTGGAGCTCGATTGTCTATACTGTTAAATTATTAGAATGGTTCCTGGCATGGTTTTGAGTTATGCCAACCAGCCTTTCCCCAGACAGTTCCTAGGCACAGTTAAGCATGGACCAAAGACCATTCCCAATAAGCAGTTTGCATGCGGTCACCTTTTTTGGGAGGCTGAGAATTTAATAATGTGGACATAGGCCGCTCTGTGCCTGTTGGTCTTGGTGCCAAAGGAACATTTCCTGTCCCATTTAATTTCCTAGCACAGACATAGCCGCTGTGTTACAGTCTGATCCCTGCTTTGTTCCTGTAGCTGTGCAACTGGGCATTGGTCTGTACTTAAAGTCTGTGGCAAACCTAAATGTAGTCTTTTGTGTCTATGTTACTCAACCCCATCCCTAAACCTCTGTTTGTCTTTGTCCTTTTTGAACTGTATGCTATTCAGACAGCAACTATATTTGGAAAGGGCTGTGTATTGTGCAGACCCATTTAAATTAAGCAGTTATGCAAAAGTGAAAATCTGCTCTGCAAAGTAAATGGAAATTAAAGGAGACTGACACAATGCTTAGATCTTGTGTTCGCATTGCTAGTGAGCAGATACTTACCACTAATTTGATTTTTCATCAGAAACAGGTACCATGAAGTGCCGGATTGAAACTCCTGGGGCTAGATGGTCCCGGATGGCAACATCTGTCAGGTGTAATAAGGCAGAAAGCTTTACTTTAAAAGAAAGTTCTCTTTCTTCTTCTGACTCTAAATGCAGCTTTCCCCTTGCTTCTCACTGAGCACATTTCCTTCTTTAGGGGGTCAGACACAGCCTCGGTAGATGTTCTTTTCCTTTCTAGTGCCTCTCAGATATACATTTATTTTCTTCCTGAAGCGCTGCCTAAATCTATTGACATTTAAATTGTTAGAAGCAGTGATCTGCAGCTACTGGTATCATTCTTATCTGATATCATCCCATCTTATCTGCATGGTGGAAACATAAAATGTGCACTGGAAAAGGAGTATAGTTACTCCCTTAGGTACGTACTCCTTCCAGTGCACGAATTATTCTCAATCTTTTCATATGTAGCTTAATCTATGAAATACAAATGTCATCCTCAAGACAGGCAGAGTGGGTTGAGAAGCTAAAGGGAAAAAAGGAGTTAATTTGGCCCCGGAGCATTTGGAGGCAGTTGGAAAAAGAGGGGATGGTGTGAAATTCGTGAGAGCTTGGGGGTGTGAGGGAGCAGATGGGGAACGTGAGGGAAGGCAGAGCACATAGGATGTGGCAGGGCAGCAGGCCGTGTCCACCCGGGCACTTGCACATGAGCAGCAGTGGGTTAGGCATGTTCGGTGACTTTGTCAGGGGGGCCATTGGCATGTGGCAGAAGGGCAAGGACAGGAGAGAGGAGCCAGGAGGTCAGGGGACAGCTGGGAGGAACCTGGCTGGTGTAAGAGAGGAGCTAAAGAGGCCAGACAGGGTGAGGTGGAGCACGGAGGAGGCAAAGGAGGGGAGTTTATTAGAGGAGAGGGCTAAAATGCAGCATGGTCACTAAAGCTTACAACCTCCAAAGTATTTAGGAGTCTTGTGCTGAATTTAGGATCTCCATCAGTGTGTGAGTGCAAATCCCTTCTCCTACAGAGCAATCACCATGTGCCACATTATATGTGTGTCAGCTTTTCAGGACAGGCAGAATTTAAGTGCAATGTACGGATGCAGGTGCTTTCTTTTTTCATCCTAAAAATGGGACTTGATCAAGCAGCTCTTTATCAAGAGCTCTTTCTCTCAGGGAGAGCCTGTCTCACTGGTGGTGTGGCTTACCTAAGCAAAGCATTTTTTCATTCTAAGTCAGAACCGTGCTAAAGAGGAAGCGATGATCTAGTTGTTCAGCCTCACCATATCCTGTGTTCAGAATAATTTTCATTTCTACTTATCTGCAAATGTTAATGGAATGTCCACAAATATTTTCTTGGTTTCTATGGTAAGAGAAAGAGAGTGTGAAACTCTGTGTCAAAACCACTGCATCATCTGCATCATCCTGTGCTTTTCAGGAGACAACCCTGACCACTAGAAGAGTCATCTGTGACATTACTTGTGTACAAACTGACATTTAGTACATTTTGATCCCTTCCAGGTTTGCATTTTGAAACACAGACTTACATATTACAAACATAAAGGTTACTTGGTCACTTTCATAATTATGCAGTAGTGACAGAGTATATCAAAACAGCTCAGCACAGATTACTTCCTCTCTGACTATAAAGCAATCGGCATTTGCTGGAATTTTACTGTAAGACTTTGGAAATAACTTTTTTTAAAAGTTGTAAGTTTCCAAATTACTCAGAAGTATAATCTCCCAGTCCCTTGTGTACGCATGCATGGAGCATAGCAGGGTGCAAGTGCTTGGGGAACTGTGCCAGTAAGTGGTCACGTGGGAGAAGCAGCTAACGTGCTGCACGCTTCCGCAGCCGCCTGAAAACAGCACTGTTCCCCCTCAGCGAGCACCCGGGGACTGGCCACGAGCTGCGACACTCCTCTCAGGAAAGGAGCAGCTGTCCTGCACCACATTTCCCTGGAAAAGGGACTACTTCAGTTTGGGGCATGCATTGTCAGAAGTATTCAAACTGCCTCACAACCATGCATCCCCCAAGTATTTACCTATGAGAGCGCAGAGCCTTAGTGTGGTGGGGCTGCTGGGATTGGGGAAAATAAAACACTGTTTCACTCCGTGTGAGAAGAGCTGTGTGGATCTCAAACTGGGAATCGTGGGGTTTGGTGGTATTGCTGCAGATCAGAGATCGCACAGCTTTTGCTCCTGACGCTGCACCCAGCCACTGACAAACAGTAATGGATTGAAATTGTTATATCTAATTTCTCAAAGCAACGTTTCTTCAATAAGGTTTTCCACAAATGTCCTGAGACAATAAAAGTGCAGATCAGTTTGAGAAGCATATCTGCATCAGGAAAAATATGTATGTGTTTTAGGAGGTACTCCATCTGATTCAGATAGGGCAGCTCCAGTGGAAATCCCTGGCCTCCAGTTACATTTGTCTTCTTACCCTGGAGCGGATCTCTGAAGAAACTTTTCTGGTTTTTATAGAGAGAAATATTTTGCAAAAGCATCACTGGTAGGGTACCGAATCAGGAACATGACAAATGGTGTTAAATAATGCCCAGCTTCCACACAGGAATCTGTTTCTGTGGACAGGTATCTGGAAGTCTAGCTTGCCAGTGCAGTACTTTGCACTGTGTTAATGATCTGTTTCAAAGACAAATTTTATGAATAGAGATCAAAGTGTTTAAAAGCACTGTTAGCAAATATGACCACTTGTGCAAATATCCGTGAACCTCCCTTCAATAGCCATTCAGTAGTTCCAAAGGCTGTCAGGGCATGTAATGATTGTAATAAATGTTGTATTTGCTTTTGTTTCAGCTGGCTTTGACCAGCAAATTCGGCTGATTACTTCCATTGTTATTTTTGCTTAGAAGACAATTATATTGTTATCATTAAAAAAACCCACTCTTCTTACACATTTCTTTGTACTGGTCTTGAAATTCAGAACTCGCTATCCTAGTTAACATAATTTAAGAAGTTATTTTCATTCTTATCTTTGCAGTTCTTTCTTTTCAGTGTTTTTGCTTTGTTCCATGCTCCTCCTGAACGCTGCGTCTCCCACCATTGTGCTTCTTGGAGAAACAAACCAATAATTGTTGAGACCCTCCCTGCCCCTAGATTAATAGTCAGAGGTTTAAATTGTAGCACACCCTAAGAAAATATTGGTATTTAGCTGATGATCATGTGTTGTTATGGCTGGATTATAACTGCATTCAGGAGTGGGATACTCCCATGGCTCTGAGATTATATTCTAGCAAAATAATAGCTCACACAGGACTCTGAAGAAGCTCCTTGTGTTCCTCTGTAAAGATACTGAAGATGCAGTCAGCCTCATCTGTATTTGGTCTACTTGTGGGAAACAAAAGAATAAATATAAACTGTCCCATCTCTGTTGTGGGTCCAATGTGCAGGACTCATCAAAGTACATTGATGGAGCAGTGCCAGTAAAATTCCCACTGGGTCTCTACAAAATGTTGCGACATGACCACCAGGACAAGAACAGCCTAAAAGCAGATGCTTTATGGGGCATATGTCCCTGGGAAAGACTGTATCATTTGGAAAGAAATTGTGAGAGAAGTTAGTGCTGGTCCAACCAGCAGCACATGAGCAGAAACAGTCACACAACTATAAGGGTCAGGAATCTGCCAAGGATCCCTTTGCTGTGTTGCTTAGTTGAAAACTGATGCATAAAGGTACCTTTGTGTGCGAGGAAACCACAGTGGACAGCCTTTGGTAAGGGACACCTTTGGAGAAGGTTTGACTGAATCTTTATCCAACTAATAAAAAAATAAGTTATGATTTCTTCAATTCAACTTGAAGAGAGAACTTTTGAGACAGGTCAGGCATGTTTACCCAGGTTGACCCATACACTTAAGCTAACCCCATTTCTTTTACAAAAAATAATACATAAACTATGAAGGGCTTAGGACAGACAAGGGCTGTTTTGTCCTATGGGTAAACTCACAGTGTTCCTTAGCTTACTCCTTTCCAGTTTGGCTCTGATGACTACATGTAAAGGGTCCACAAAAGTTGTTTAAGAAAAGCAGGCCTTGTTCCGTAGACTAATGTTGTTCTATGGAGAGTTCAAATGTCGACCGGAAAGTGTTTGGGGTCTGTAAATGGCAAAAGCACCAAAGAGTTATTCTGGTAGTGTGCTGTGATACTGTGATATCACACCAGTGCTGTACTCTGATACTGTATTTTTGTTGTACCCTGAACCACTCTGTTCTTGATAAGAATTGGTCTCACTTCCCAACTCATCACCACTGCAGCTATCCATACTGAAATTTTGCATCAAGACCCTTTTCTATGCACTGGCTGAACCAGTTTGCCCTAATCTGTGAGATTTAAAAATTTGGATTAAACTAAATGGGAGTTGTGTACACAACACTTAGGAGGCTGTAACTGTGTAGCTAAGTGTGCTGTCTCTTATGTTCCTTTTTGTTTTACAGGTTGTTACTTTGTGGTATAGAGCTCCTGAAGTTTTGCTTCAGTCCAGCTATGCAACACCAGTTGATCTTTGGAGTGTTGGCTGCATATTTGCAGAAATGTTCCGTCGAAAGTAAGAAATACAGTTTTATTTTCTTCATGGTTTTAATTTGAAATTTGAAAAAATGTGCGGTAATGTCTGGTACAATACACTGGATCATGTTTATATTGGAAAAGCCTGATGGGATATTTTATTTGCAGCACAAAATGTGAATACCATTGTGAATTCATGCCTGTTGCCATCTTGGAGTCTTTCTTTTTTGATGGTATTATCTCTTTTGATGGTATTAGCTCTCAGTAAAGCCTGTATGAGCATGGTTGTATTCCTGTTACACCTGAATCCGAATGCAGATAAAAGTGGGCTAGAGAGGCTGTTGATCAATTTGAGTAAAGCTGCATTCTGGAAAAGATTTACCCTGAGGAAGGCAGGGCATGGTGGTCAGCAGATTATTCTTGCGCTGGAGTTTGTGCATTGGAGCATCAGGTGTTTCCTCGTAGCCCCTCTTGGCATATTTGAGATCTCAGGAGTCACTGTAAAGTTGATTTCTAGACGTAAGAAACAGAGGCAGGATTTTTTTAAGAATAAGCTATTTAGCCTGAGTGTAGGGTAACAGAGGTGGTTAAATGTAGTCCAAAAAAGCCAGATAGAAGACTTTTTTTGGCTGATTTGATTAAACCGGCTATCAGAAACTTCTTGCTACAAAATATTACAGCTGGATGCAGGAGAGTTGTGAATTCAAGAGGAATACTTGTGTACTGCTCTTTCCCCATGGAAGGACACTGATGTGGAGGTTGCACCATGTAGGGTGTGGAGAGGAGCAAACCCCCAAGAACCTTAAACACGTCAATCTGTCTCAACCCAATCACATGCATTTTGGTTGAGTTTACTGCAAAAAGTACATGTCGTCATCACCTGGGTGATCTCCGTGTAGAAACTGTATAGCGTTTTGTAACACTACGGTGAAATCAAAGAACATACATGAAGAAAATGATACAGAGTGGCAAAAAAAAAACCCCAAATCAATGTAATTTACAAGGAGAAGCCATACTGAAAGGGCCTTGAGAAACAACTATTCAATTTATACAACATGAAGTTCAAAATACTAATTGAAATCTTGCAAAATAACTCTGGGATTCTACTACTTATTAATGTTAGTATATGGAAAAATCATTTTTCTTGGGCTTCTTGCCTGGTCAAATGGCCTGGGTAGAATTATTATACTCCACCCTCTCTGTCTCTGACTCAGAAATGAGGTCAGAAAATGAGTGAAAAAAAGAAATGTGGATTTTAGGAGTGTCCAGGACAATTGTATCAATAAAACCCTCCATCACAAACTTTTAAAAATTTAGTCTTATCCTATATACCGCCAAGTTCACAGTAGCAATAAGCCATTGATATTTTTTCTGATTTAAATAGCAGAGTCAACAACTTCATTTTAGCATTTGCAGTAAGAGTGATACAGGACAAACAACTGAACACAGAGCTTTGTTACACACTCAAAACTCATTTTTTTCTCATTTAATTTGCAGCATTCTGACAGATGAGAAATATTGCCATATACAAACACCACCAAATTAATTTTGTTTTTCCTTTTATGATGTATGAGCCTCACTGACGCTCCAAATTCAACACAATAAATTAAATTAGGGACAGTTAAATTTTCTACTTGTTTACAAATGCAAATATTACATTAATATTACAAAATCAGAGATTTATTTTTTTTTAATGGAAATGAGATCTGACTTGAAGCAGAGTTTGATAAAACCAGGACTTCTATTATTCTTGCCAAATGCAGGGTCAGTCTGACATTCTCATTCCTAAATTTGGGAGACTGACAAAAACTGTAGAGGTCAGGAATCTGCCAAGTCTGTATGTACTATGTTCTTTCATTGGAAACAATATGACTTTCACATACTTAAGTATACAAACATGATTTGGAAAACTAATCTAAAGCCTCATTGCCATAAAGCTACGATGAACAGCACTGAATGCTATCTCCATGGACTGCTGTATTGGGTTAATGTTGCAATACTCTCTGTATGATATATGTTGTCTTTCTGATTCTCCTGATGGATTGCAAAAGAAAACCCATGTTACTGTGACCTTGGTAGCAATAAACTGTAAAATTTTGCAAACTCCATGGATTATTTCCAAAAGATTGAATAAATGCAACAGCTATTTCTGCTGGAAAATGGTAGTGCCTTTGGGTAATCACCCATCTGAACTTCCTTTGGCATTGATAGGATAAGAGTACAAGAATGCAGCTAAAGCTTAGAAGTAGATGTTGGTTTGACATTAAGACGA
>NW_009649040.1:276764-310434 GCF_000708025.1 Charadrius vociferus | reverse complement strand
CTACTCTCTTTTGCTTTCTCTTTGAAAGATTTTAAAGCTCTTATTTTTAAGAAATGTACTGAGACTCCTCTGGTCTTTTTTGTATCATGGAGACTTCACTGGAATGGGTTTGGAAATAAAACACTGGACGACATCACAAAACGTATCAGAATCCTGTTTATGCCAAGAAGGCATTCAACAGTTTGAGTGTGCTGGAATATAGTTTTGTAGGCTGTTACAAACACAGTCAGGGTGCTGTAGGTTTGGACAAGTATAGGAGAGAGGTGAGCCCTGTATGAATGGTCCAGTCCCTATGTTACAGATTGCTATGTCTCTAAGTGAAAGGCACCTCAATTAATTTAAATCACCCTTAACCCAAAACAGTTTAAGACAAATGCAAACAAGGTAAATCTTTAAATGTTTAAATAATAGATCCAAAATGCATAAAAGCGTATAAAAGAATTAATAGACACAAAAAATAAAATAAATATATCTCTGTTTAGATACACCTAGAGTAAATTTGAACATTTTTGTCATCTTGACTGATTCGGCTAAACAAGTGACACTTCTCATTTGAGGGCTATGGTCCTCCTGCAATCTGAGGTTTGTATAAAGTCATAGATATATTTAAAACATGCACATTTTAATTATGGTGCAGATTTGTGGGCTTCTGCATACATGAATGCACAAAGGTTGTATCCTGAAACCCCTCCCAGATTCCCAAGGATCCTACTCTACTTACAGATCAGGAATAAGTTGCTCAGTAGTCAGATGTATGTGTTATGTATGCAGAAACCATTCTGCCTTGTGCATCTTTTTCTGTCCAGGTGCACTGCTGATGAGAGCGTCTCCAAATAAGCCATTACTTGAAAATTTCCTTATATGGCAGTTTCAGTTTTTAAATTTCCCGTCTAGTTAAGTAGATTGTAGTGACTTCTAGGCACATTTGGATGGACTGTCCTAAGCTAATGAAAGTGTAAACATATTTGTCACAGTGACTGTTCTCTTTGTGATATAAAAGCTATGGTGCATTGATAATAATAACCAGTAAGGAAAATTGTAAGGTATGCTATGGCTTGCTGCCATATCATAGAATCCTTCAGAGATACAGCTGGCAGGACTGACAGGGGCCCAATGGTGCGGAGGCATCCTTTGGCACAGAAAGAATATTAGCTTTTTTTTTTTTTTATGCTCAGGTAAAAATAAGGATTACTTAGAGAAAGGGTTTCACTCTGAGGCTGAGCATTTTCCTGGCTAGTAGGAAAGGGCTTTGTAGCTCCTACTCAGTGAACAACTCATTAAAGAGAAAGGCAACCATGGGAGTAGCATCCAGTTCTGTCTAGATACGTGAAGCTCTTCCAGCTGGCTCAAGGACTGTGGGCGGCTCCAAAGCAGGAAGCCATGACCAGTGTTTTAGGGGCAGAAAGGAATGTCTCTCTTCTTGCTTGGATTAGGGAATACTTAATCAAGGTGAATAAATGTGAGTGTGGAAGACTGGAATCTGCGTCTGGGTGAAATGATCTATAAAAGAGAGCAGAGGTCACCAGTCTCTTCTGAGCAGGCATTCTCTTCTCTTTACTCTCTTCTGAGTAGGCAGTCTTGAGAAAAAATGTGGAAATGTTTCAATGCTTAGTTCTTAGTGCATCTATACATGCCCAGTCTTCAAAACCACAATCCTATATGATTTCAATCCTGTAAAGACTAGGGTGTTCGTAGGTGTATATGTGGGACTAATGAGTCAGATACCTATATAATAATTCCAGCTAGGCAAGTTTAACTATAATATTGCACAAGCAACTGAGTTTGTCTTTCTTTGTAGTAAATATAGAGCTAAAAATCATCAGAGAATATCGGTTTTTTGTAGCCTATGATATATTCATAGCCCAATCAAGCTGAAGAAGTCATACATTTAAGAGTGGTCAGCGTGGTGACTGTATGTGCAATCTTCACAAACATTACAGGTACTAATTCAAACCCAAAACTTGAAAGACAGTCCCCTCCCAAAACCTTTTCCACCTCCCCAAACCAAAAGTGAAACAGTATTATCTCAGTGCCCCAAGCTTCATCCAGCCGAGAGGAAAATTAATTCCATGCACACGGGCTTCTTACTGAGACTGTTCATGCACCAGCTCCATGGTGTTTTAATCAGCCTGCTGTTGGTAAGATCATCAGTCCCAGAATTTCATAAGCCGCAAGATTGGCACAAATAGCATGAGGTTATTATTTATTCATTTTTAAATATTAAATCATGTTTTTAGCAGGTTTGTCATCTTTCAGCTTACTCTGCCAGCTCCTACTATATGTGAGACAGTTATTGCATTACCAACCATGCTTGTAAACTATAGCAGCAGGTAAAAGATTTGTGACTCTACTAAAATACCTATGATGGGACAAGTTCCCTGGTGGGCACAAATAACTAACATGGGGAAACAAGCTATAGGCATATAAGTCACCTTTCAATTATATAAATTTGTCCAATTAGAGATACATCATTGTGTGTAGATAAGCCATGAGCCCAGGAATTTTTTGCTTTAGTAATGTATACAGGTGTGATAAAATCAAAGCTTAGAGCCTCATCTGGTGATCAGGCTGTGATGTGAGTGCTGTATTTGGGACCTACAGGCTGCCTTTAATTATAAAACATTTAACAGGTTTTAAAAAACTAGCAATACACCCATATTCATTTTTAGATACAATGTCTTACAGTATAGAGTAATTGTAAAGCATCTTTCACACCAAAATATAGTAAATCTTTATTCTCCTTTCCAAAAAAGATATAGGTTGTTAGTAGAGTTTAAAATGCAGCCGTCGATCCATCGTTGCATGTACATTTTCTGTGTCCACTCCAGAACCAGGTGGTAGGATAGGTCTGTGGAAGGAGACAGGGCACCCACCTGCCCCTGGATTCCGTCTCTACTTATGAGGGAGGGAAAGTCATCTCTGCAACTTGAGTTTCAGTTGATGCTTTGTGGGATAAATGCAGTCAAGTGGTTGCAGAAGAAAATAGCAAATTGTAACAGGAACACCTGTTTTTAAGCTGTCTCCAAAACCTGAAGCTGGATAGGAAAGTTTGAACTTCTGTCACTAAGTGAAAATAACTCTTTTTAGCTGGATCATGTGGTAAAGTCTTGGCTTCACTGAAATCGTTGTTGAAATTAACCCTGACTTCAAAGGGGATTGTAACCTCTCTAGAAACAATTCAGTGCAACAGAGTGGCACAAAGAGCGGTGGAGCTGATCTCTGATAATGGGCATAGTACAGCACTTAGTCAGAGTGATCACTGCAAAAGATGGGTTTGCAAACTGGCAAGGAGGAGAGAGTATTGCGTAGTGCTGTCCCAGATTCCACTCCTTGCACTTCTTTCAGTGATCCTGTACAAGCTTTTAGTTGTCTTATCTGTGAAATAGGCCTCAACAGGTAACTCCTTGGGACTGTGAGACTTTCAGTTAAAATAAAGGTTGCAATGTATGTGGGAGATACAAAGAACTGGCAGTTGAGGAGCTGAGGCTGGAATTCGCAGTGTCTCTCTTCTGGCCCTCGGGAGAGTGCATAACACAAGCAAAAGAGTGTGTTCGGGCTAAATTTGTAAGAATTTAAGCCTGTCTGCTAGTATGATCGTTGCTATCTGCAGAAATATCACACACACACATACCAAAAAAAAGGTAGTTTGAAAGGAAATCAGGCCATGAGTATGTGAGCTACTGAATGCATGTCCTTATCCGGAGAAGGAGGTACATACTCCCATTTGTTACCAGTAGGCAAATAAGTGATAACTTGTAACAGAGCTCAGGTTCTCCAGTGCTTTGAATGGGACAGACAGCTTTTATCTTGGAAGATATCTGCAGTCCAGTTCATCCTTGAGTCTGTTCTTCTAACTAGCATCAGTTTCATCATATGCTCATTTGGTCTGAATTAGCTGTTCCCATAGGTGCTAATCTCTCACAGATGTAGCCTGTTAAGGTTGCACTTTGAAAAAATTAGATATACATCTGGCAACATATATTCAACAGCAGAATCACAGGTTCTCAACTGCCTAAGCGTGTTCTTCATCTGGAGAATGAAATAGAGACAACAGTGGGCTTTGGGTAAAGTGATTCGTAGAAATTCTGCTGTTGTAGAGAATTGCTTGGAAGTTTGAAGTACTGTGTCCTCCACTCCAGACATATCGTGGGTTAGTCATTCCTCCTGATGAGTTGCCTTGCTGTTGAATGGTCTTGAGGAACAGACAACGAATCTATAACTTTGCAAATGCATACCTGAGGGGAGGATTTATAGGTACTAAGTGACCCTCACTGCAAATTAAGTAATAGTATGTCATCACTTAAAATTTTTTTCCATTGACGTTCAATTATCCAAAGCGCTGGGGAGAGCAGAAACATTTGTTTAAAGCCTGTAATCCACAGTAAAGAATTGTAGAGTAAAGTAGTGTTCTGCTAGCATTCTAGTAAAGTTCTTTACTACTTTCTAGTCTTTACTTCTAGTAAAGACTAGAACACTAGCAGCAAAATATATGCAACTTAATATGGAGCTTGTTTTCCTAAGGTCAGTACTTATTCTTGCCATAGCCTGAGTTAATCAGTGCAGGCAAAGGTGTGACTGAAGTACTGCAGTTTGGACAGGACCAGAAGAGAGAGACCACGTATTCATATAATGTGCCATAAACAAAAGTCTGTCTCAAACTGCAATCAGTGGAAAAACAGCATGATTTATGTAGGGTAGGAAATCATGGAAAAATCACCAGGATTTCTGTAGGGAAGGATTATATTCCTTGTCTTTTTAAAAGACTCTTTATTGAGTTGTTTTGCACACTGTTATAAATTGTCACCAAGCTGGGTTTTTAACTTTTTGCTATGTGTATGGACGTTACAGATGAAATCTCGGTTATACAGAACACGAGAAAGAAAGGCAACTCTGACTGAGAGTAGTGAAGACTTCAGTTTTGTATTACCTTTCTGCAAATACAAGAGTAGTACCATAAACAGAGTCTGAAAAGAGACTCTAAAAACAATAGAGACTCTGAAATATGAATAGTGCTGTGTAAGGAATTGTGAGGCATACTTCTATGGTATGGCTCTGTTTCATTTCCGATGTGTTTTATTTCTTTGTCAGTTATTTTCCTGTGCTTCAGCATATCTGATCATTTAGTCCTTGCTGTTTTCAGTGGGCACTGTAGCCTTGAGCAGGAATATTTTGTTTTACCGAGTAGATCCTGTATTTCTCCATATGGTAAAGTTTCTACCTTTTTTTCAGCTCTTTGCTTAACCCTCCCTTTTTGTGCTTTGTTCTCTTATTTTCAACACATTTCTGAAATGCCTTTCAACAGCAGGTGAGAAGAGAGCTGTAAAATATTTTCAAGTCTTCATTATGCTGGAAAGACAAGAGAAATAGAGGGAGCGGAAGGGGAATTTGTGAAAGAAAAAAAAAAAAAATAAAAGGATGTATACCTGGGTATTGGGAGGGAAGGTATAATAACACCGAGACAGCAGAGGTGTCTAGGCAAAAAGCAACTGAATAAATAAAGCCATGAATGCTGCTTATAAGTTGAGTTTTCCATATAAACTGGCAAACATCTTAAATGTGGTTTAAGAAAGAACTGTTCTTTTTATCATGCAGCAATTTTAAACACAGACTTGGCAATCATATTATCTGGTGTTTTCCAGTGAACCTTAAACAAACATATCTGGTGGACCAAGAGCTCAAAAGTGTAATCATTCACTTGTCTTCTTGCTCACAGTTAGATTTTGGTAGCAGGAAAATTAAAACAACAACTTTTTTTTTTTCCTTTTCTGTTTTGTCTTTGTTTTAACAAGCAAAGGTGGATGTTACAGCTTAGAACTGTAAAAGCTACACAGCTTGATTTGCAACCTTTGAACCAAGGTACTGTACACTTCTGGCCTGAGTTTGTTTTTGCCATTTTTGGAAATTATCTTGTTTTCTTACAAGAATGATTTAAGTCACAAGTGCCATGAAAGTTCACTACAGTCCAGACCAACTGTACTGGGAGAAGGTTCGTTCCTTGGAAAGATCTTGTCAGCGTTCAAAATTCTGTGCTTTGCACTTTTCTTCCTTTATTCTTCTGCCATTCATGTGCATATGGGTGTGTGGGAGGCTGATGGTTTTTCCAAACCCGACCGAATAAAATAGGATTTTTTCTTCCTCCCCAGATAGGTGGCCAGCCTATTACAAAGATTTTTTTCAAGCATTTTTTAAGCTGAATGGACCCAAGCCACAATTTAGCTTAGTGACCTTAGTGACCTGATGGAACAACAATGACATTTTGCTTCAAACTTAACTAAGAAAGGAAGGCAGAAGACTGCACTTGTTCATGTTATTCCAGTTTTCAGATAAGCAGGATTGTTTCCTGTTTAATCTGCCCTCAGAGGCAGAACTCCCTTTAGCTTTAGGCAGAGGACAAACACATGTTAATGAAGAGAAGGGCAAACAGTCAGAATAATACCACTAATTATTGAGTATGAAATAGATGTGAGTTTCCAAGGCAACATCATCCCATTAAAAGTTAAATACCATGTTGTTTTTCAGTTCACATATTCCCTCAAGCGTTTTCTAGCTGATACCTTTCTAAGTGTCTACAGTTGGGCTGATTGATAGCCGTTAGTCAAATCCAGTAACTATCGGTCTGTGGTTGGAGATGAGTGTTAAGTGAGTGCCAGGCCATTCACTTGTGGTTTTCCTTCTAGTTTCCAGCTGTGCCAGACTTTCAGTCAGAGGAATAGATCTGTTGGTAAGGGAAACCGTTGATAAACCATAGAAACCAAAAACTGTCACTACCCATGACAAAAAGCAGAAGGGAACCTTCAGGCAGGGGTAAGAAGACCCACAGAAACAGCATTAGCTGAACAAGTTTAATTTGACTGTGAAGTTCAGGTGTGGGGTCATGTCAGGCCAGGCAGTGGCCAAGGGACTGGGGCTGGGTGGCTCCGGGATGGCAGCTGATGGCTGCACACAGCTCAGTGGGAGCTCACGAGAGAGCTCCCCTCCTGGAAAGCTTCTCATAGCTTCTTCGTGTGCAGGTGGCACAGCACGAGTCTGAAATCCCCCCGAACACGCCATCCTTAAAAAAATATACATTACTTAGAGGGGTGATATTCCAATCTGTGGCAATCTGAATTAGCCTGGCCAGAGGTCAGAGGAGAAGACCTTGTGGCTAGGAGAAAGACCACAACATGTCAGTCGTGATGTAGATACTTGTAAGTCCTTGGTATTAACTTCGTAGCATTTGCAATGGCTACTTGGAAAGGCAACTGGCGTCAGAAACACTTGTCTCCCTCATGCTGAGCCCTGCTCCGCACGGCTGCCAGCCAGTCCATGTGAAGATGCACCACCTTTGTGTGTTCTGGAGTGTCTCAAAGACAAGTTCATTCCCGGGATAAGCCAGAGCAGCCTGAGGGTTGCTTTGATGGTATCTTCAGCTGCAGATGGCTTTCAGCGGTCACTCCACCAGCCAGAGAACAGGAGAGAAGCAGAGCAATGTTACTCGTGCCCCTTCCTCTCCAACCCGGAGAGGGATAGCCAGCTGTACGCTGCCCAAAGACTTTCCTTTTGAAAGGGTCTCCTGGCTCTTTCACACAGCTTCCCTCTTCAGGAACTTGGCTGAGGGAGGCTTTGCTTTTTGCCTAGAGTTTGGCTGGGGGAAGCTCTGTGTACTTTTGTTTGACTCCTAATAGAACTAAACATTGTTTTTATTTACTTTTCTCTTTCATAAGAAAATGGCTACAAAAAGGTATTTAAACCCCAAGTGAGTATACGGGATCCTTTCCTGGACGCTGGTGAACTCTAGGGAGGGGGGAGAAAGACTTGATTTTAGCCATGGCTCATGTTGCTGAGCTCCCAAGCGTGGGTTTTTTTCCAAATTGAGTGTCTAGTCAGAAATTTTGATCTGGACAGCTTTACTGAGTTTTCTTTATTTGATTGTCCAGGAAAGAAATCTAATAATTAGTTACCATTGGTCAGTTGTAAAAACAGTATGTAATAGTTCGGAAGAATATAGGCCAAATAGATCTCACATTTGTGTTTTTTCTTTTCAACAGCTTTGCACTCGCACTTCTCCATATGTAGGTGATCACCAAAACTGTTAAATGTTCTTTACATTTTAAAAAATACCATAAATCTGCATGAGAGAAGTAGAAAGTGCACCTAACGGAACAAGACAACAGCAAGAGTTTAAAAACAGCTAAGGACAGCAGAGCAAAACATAACAGCTTTCTGAAATGTTGTACTACTTTGTACCAAGTAAATAATCGGCTGTGAGAGGAGAGCTCAAAATGTTAGAGAAAGCAAGAGGAAGTTTGATCTTTAGATTTCTGGAAAACCATTTCGCCAAGGGAACCTCAGTGCCCAGAGGCAGCTCCCCATTGCCTTTGTGGAAAAGCTTACCTATGCCGCAGGGTTCAGACCAGTGCGGACGACTTGCCAGCTGGTCTGGGAGTCTGTGCTTTGGCTGTAGTTGCAGATGTCAAAGACCTAGATAGGGTCCTAATTTGGGGAGGAAGGGAGGTGGCCACATCCTCCCATGCATGTGCATGCTGCCTGCCACAGAGCAGCACACGTGGTACCCACAAGTAGCTGGAGCCACCTTTGCCATCAGTCCTCAGGGTCCTGGTGTTGGCTGTGCACTAAAAAATAGAGAAGAGGCATGGCAGGATACAGCTCACACTAGTTCCTGTCACTTCTTCCTTTGAAGCCACAGTTCACCTTGTGATATGAATACACGTCGTTGCCTTGCTTCTAATTTTTGCTTGCACAATGCCCATGGCACTGCCATTACATTCGCTTGCGTGGTCTGCTTGACCTGCCAACACGCTGGCCCTGTACAAATGAGTTCGTGTGAGACACAGCCACCACGGTATGCTGACTCGGCTAGAGACAGAGCCAGCATTTGACAAGTCGAGAGTTCTTGATGTCAACATGTGACATGCCTGGCTGCCCTCTTATGCTGGCGGCACGCTTCATTTTGCAGTCTTTGAGGAAACGGCAGTCTGGCTAGGCATGGTCAAAACATATGACTTCTTCCAGAAACTCATGCAGAATGTGCTCTGCTTTCCTTTTATAGATACATTGAACGCATACCATCCGGAGGCAACTCTAAGGGAATCTCTGATGCAGTATTGTTTTGTTTTACTTAAATATTCTCGACATTCATAGCATCTCTCCCAGCATATCCAGGTTTGTCAGTAATAAGTGCTTTTGGAATATAGACATCAAATAAGAATTTCATCCAAGGGATTGCTTTATTTGCAGTCATTTATTCTACTGAGCTGGAATAAATTGGCATGAAAATCCATTTACTATTGATTTTGACTGAGTCTGAATCAGTTACCTAAAGATAAATGACTCAACCAGCTATATCATCCAGAATTTCACCAACTATAGTGTATTATCAGACCATTTTTTATTAGATTATGTCCATGAAACAGGTTTTATTATTATGTCAGTACAGCATACACACTTCTATACAATTGAATAATTTTTTAAGTGCTCTTTATATCCAAATAATTGGAGTGTAAGCTTTCAGCATCTGAAGAAGTATATGTAGCAAGAGATTTTTCAGTAGCGTTCCTATCTGTAGCTGTTAAATTAAGCCTGTTTGGCCGTGATGAATCATACTCTGTTGCTGTAGGAATGAAGATACTCAGTTACAACTAGATCTCATCAGACCATTAGCAATGAAGAGTATATGTACAAAGTCAGAACTGTATCCTAGCTGTGTGTCCTACCCACTGAGGCACAGAAGCGGGCTCGCTTGCTTCTCTCCTGCCTTGCAATCAGTTTTCCTTTTCTGGAAAGTAATTACAAAAGGGGAGGTAGGTGTTGCTCATCTCCTAGATCTTTTAAGAGTTTGATGGTGAGGGCACTTCACGGGAAAGTGAGAGCAGAGTTTAAAGAGGGCCCAGACTTTTTGGTAAACTTTCCATTTTTGGGAAACACTCCAGCAGCAACTGTGTGAAAAGCAAGACATGAAATGGCTTACCATGGAAGGAAGCTTTTACTCGGTTATTCGCTTACTCCAGAAGAGGATTCTGTTTTATTAACTGTGAGCAAAGCAGATTTTTTTTCAGAAATGACAGCCAGCTCCATCTGGATCTTGGGAAACACCATGCAGGGGACATGAAGGTGGTCAACAACCTGGTGATACAGGGATTGAAAAGTTCAAGATGTGGCGTGGCTCAAGGAGCTACAGGTGCTCGGTATTTTGGAGACTGAGGAAACATTTGGTCTATAAAGACAGAGTTGTACACTATTCCCATTAAAATCACGTCAAAAACCAATTGAGTTGTGCCACAGACAACACAGAAGCAGGGCTATGGCTCAGTAATGGTAAAGCAGAGATAACAGCATAAAAGTTGTCCCAAAATTAATTTGGGAAGCTTTGAAACACACAGATCTACAGCAGTGTGTTAACACTGCAGTGGCATAGGGGAGGGTGGCATCTGAGCAGTGTCATCACCTGGAAGTTCTTTTTTACTTTTTTCTCTTTAGTATAAGAAATTAACTTTTTCTTTTGGTCAGGATTCAAGTGGGGAAAAAAAAACAAAAAGTTTTCATGTGTTATCACTAATAGTTGAACAGGATAAGTAACCAGAGAGCTCTCAATAGGTGAACTCAGATTACTATGCACTGTCATGGGCCAGTAAATGTAAATCTTGCAGCTTCTCCAGCCTGAGTAACAGAGTGTATTGCATGGGACAAAGTATTACTTAGGGAAATGTTATATCTAGTTTAACTGGCCTTAGAAACCTGTCTCAGTTTTCCTTGCATGGTTGCTATACATACTTTCTACCTTAAATGCTTATCTCAAGTTTTTCTGCAGGTGTTTATTAATTCACTGTAAGCCAGCACGGCTGCTAAAAATTAAAGTATTTTCCTCACACCATCCTTCTAATCCACTTTTGTGTCTTTTGATGCTCAGACTCAGCAGCTGGAAAAAAAGTTTGAAGTTGAAATTTCACCTCTGCTCACATAACAGTTTACTGTTTAGTATTGTGAAATGTTTTCACTGCCTTTCTTGTCTGAAGGGTTGTAATCCCCTTTCAGAGATTTTTTTTCTGACCAAGAGCATTTTATTACAGCTGGAGGTGATGAGACATATTAGTTGTGGGGTAGCGAGGGGGCGGCAGTTCTTCTGATGTTTCAGGTTTATCTGAAAAATTAGAGAGGCTTAGTGCAACAGGTGCCATTAACACCTAATATGGGGGCAACAGAAGGGATCATAGGTCAAGCCATGTACTCAATACCACATAGGAGCAGCTTAAGCCCAGTTGGAGAGAAAACCCACAGATTCTCTCTCTTAGCTTGTGATGTTTTCCCGGGGGGGAATAGCCCTTTTTCTCAGATTTTATTCTGTATTGCGAATTTTATGTTCTAGATTGTGTAAAACATTTTGAATTCTATGTTTCCCTTCAAATATGGAAATTTGACATCTATTGGAGCTCTGTTGTCTGAAGTCTCAGAGAGTACCTGTGCGTTGCCTTTGTTGCCTCATTATCACTCTGTCACTGTACTACTGCAGGTAACAGAAAAGATTTTTTCTCTCAGATTTTTTTTTCTGATGCTTATATGGTTGGATATTTGCTTTTCTGCTTTACTCTTCCCAGCTATAGAATTTAAAAAAAAAAAAAAAAATGTTAGACTAGTAATTTAGTCAAATAGATGTACCATTTTATGTGTAACTCGTAGTGATAGAACTAAAGCGTCATTTATAACATTGTCCTTTCTCATGATTTTATATTACATATTTAGAGTATAAGCTCTTTGGTCTATCGGGTGTACTTTAGTCTGTGAGCTCCTTGCATAGTATTATTGAGAAAGAAGTAAAACCCTAGAAAACCTGGGAACACATACTTGGATGTTAATTTGCTAAGTAACTTTGGGCAGATTGAATGAACCAGTGTGTGTACTATATGCGTTCCTTTTACATTGGCTTGCTTCTCCTTTGATAGAGAAGAATCAAGGGTAGGTAAGAGTTAGTTTCCTTCAAGCAGTAATTATGTGTGTGTAGACTTTCAGCTGACGCAGGACTGACAACACTGTTACACATTTGGTTAAAAAGAGTTTATTCCAAGAGAAGTCAACCTAAAGGTACAAAACCTTTTCATGTAAAGCTTTACTGGGAAAGCAATCTGATAGAAAGTATATTCGGTTTGTAGAACATGAATTGGATGTTAATTAGACAGCCTCAAACTTGAAAACCTATTACATATCCCCTTGATTAAAACTAGTTCCAGCATTAGAGGCATTCTCAGGGCAAAGTTCATTTAAAAAGGGGTTTTAGACCAGTGAATATGGTAAATGTCAACTGATGAGCTTTCTCAGTCATCTTGGTGTTGCAAGAAAAGTTGTGGAACTATAAAACACTCATTCTGTGTCTCTGAAAATTGTGATTTGAATAGCTTTTCACAATGAAATTTCATACAGGATAAAGGAGTAGGTACTTCATGTAGAAGATTGCTTTCATTTCATTTGCGTAATTGATAAAGACTAGGAACAGACTTAAACTCCTATTGCTTACCTTGAAGGTAGGTCCTTTGCTGTGAAACAGATGTTTTTAAAACACTTCTTTAAAATACAGCATTAAAGAGCACCTTCACACTCTGACTAGAATGTATCATTTTGGAGTGCTGTCTGCTAGATTTTTAAGTGAGGAGTAAATTATGAGCTAAATGAAAGGAATGGTGAAAAACTGCGCTGGCAGGAGCATTTAGATCTTTTCAAGGAAAATATGGGCAAATTTGTTCACAGGCACAAACACCTGGAGGTGAGGATTTTCCTGAGCTCTGCGCAGACACACAAACGCTGCCGGCACACAGCATCCTGCACACTGGTTTGCACCATTGCTTATGGGAGTGAACTGGAGAGGAGGGTGCCCTCTTGGCTCCTATCCATCCACATAAGACAGCCTTTATCTAATCTGTAGTTCAATTACTGCCTTCAAACCCTAAAACTGAGTTGTACAAGAAGAGCAAAGAAGCTTGGCAGTGTTAGAGAGTGCAAGTTGAGAAAGGGGATACAAAATACATTCACGAGAAAGAAGAGAATGGAGAAAAGTAAATAAGGGATCACGGGAAGAGTGCGACCATATTGTATTTGTCATACCACTTATTCTCACAGGATGCTATAAAAATGCAGAAACCTGCAGCTTAGTTATATAATTAAACTTCAGACTGCTGACTGACAAGATAGATGTCAGTGTGCAGTGATGGGGTGGGCGTTTAAGGCACAAACGGTTAAATCATATTGCTGGTAGAACTGTTGGTATGAACAAGAGGAATGCTTCTTTTTCCACTCTGAGCAGAGACCACACTTTTTTTTTTTTTTTTCCTTTCCCTTTTCCAAGGTCAGTTGTGTATGTATTTCCAAAACTTGCTTCAAATGTTGGGACAGTTTTCAAAATGCCACTGTTATATCATGCTCCCTGAGCTGAGATAACAACTCTAAAGCCCTCGTGAAATAAACCTACAAATCTTCTGCAGAAGCAAATGTCCACAGATAAGAGAACTGTGACGTGCGTGCTGAGGGAATAAGTGAAGGACGTTCAACCTATCAAGGCTCTTCCATTTCAAAAAGTAGTGTTAAATGATGAATGCTGAAGCAGTTTTGCCCAGGAACGGATGAGATCTGCCCACGTTAGAGTATATTCTGGTCAAAGATAATATCTGCACTTAGCGTTTTGGGGTTTATATATATGTATATCCTTCTGTTGAAGGACTTTTTTTTTCCTTATAAGAGGTTGTGAAACCAGATCTCACTTGGCTTGATCCTGGGGGCATTGATGTCTGCGGTAAAGCTCCCTTTTATGTCAGTGGAGGGGGACAAGGCCCATCGTTCTGCTCCAAGGCCAGCTGGGACCTTGAAACACGATGCTTACATGAAAGGTGTCAAGCAAATGTTAAGCACCCAGAAAAAGATCTTCCTTTGCCCAGTTCCTAAGGGAGCTTTAAGGATGCTTATATTTTCTCTCATTTATGGTCTTTCTCTTGCTTTTTGCTGTATTTTTAATTAACAACTGAATCTACACAGTAGGCTGGCTCTGCTTTGGTCATAAAGCTGTACACAGTGACTCTGGTTTCTCTTTTGCTAACGTTTCCCTTTCAGTTACACATGCAAAAGGAACGTGCATATCCATCTGCAAATTTTTTGTGATTGGTCCATTTCACAACTCCGGCTCTTCCCAGGCTGCCAACCTATCTGTTTAAAACCCTCAGAAAGTCCAGCATCTCCATGTAATACGATCGTTTGCAGCAAAGCAGTACGAACTTTTCATGATGAAAACCCCCACCAGCAAACATTTGTCTGATGAGCAATCTTAACCCCCGAGTGGATTGCCAAAATGATGCCTGATTTTTTTTTTCTTTTTTTTTTTTTTTTGCGTTCTCTCTCACTATTAATATTCTTTTCTATTTTACATTTTACCTCCTCTTGCACACCAGTGGTTTGCAGCTTCCAGCCACATTTCTCACAGCTTTGGACCTGTACATGAACAGTGCCCTGGAAGCTCATTGTACCAGCTGGGTCTTTCCCTTCTTGGCTTGTATCTACACACAGCTCAGAAAGCACCTTACTTTCTCAGCTCAGGCAGAAATCCTGTATGTTCCTTAGGAAATAGACTGTATGTGCATTTTGGGGTCAGAATATTATCTTTCCTTTCAGAATTCATTTCCTTCATTTTAAATAGTAATGGGGAGCAAATTCAACACACTACAGCACTGGAAGTTGGCAGTTGTTTTTCAGAAACTACCTGTTTTCCTCTATCTGCTTCTGTCTACTGGGCGATGTGAGAAACTCCAAAGAAAATAATAATTATTGCAATTCTTTTGATGCATTAGTTCTGTTTCTACTAATAGTTTAATACTGACATAGCACCAATCTTAGAGATGTTATTCATGATTGTAGTACTATCTTACTTGAAGAATGATAGATTTCAAGTAAAAAAAATGGACTGTTAAAGACTAAAATGAGGAACTCAACACAGCTGATCTGTTTTCTGTCAGGTTTTAGCTGAAGAGTATTTCCTCGGTCATAATGTTTATCTATGTCATCTTTCTTCTTATATGTAGGACAAGAGAAGTTTCTTAAAAGTTTTGAGCAATTTGTGATCAAGTAGAATGAGCTTACATGAAGTAACTTCTTCCTATGCTGTGTCTGGTACCCACCCACACAAAGATATTATTAAAGGGAAAGGAGAGGGAGAAGTATAAAAAATGTTACATTGAAAATGAGAACTCTGAATTGCACAACAGCTGAGGCAAGTCACTTGTGACTGGAAGTGGGTAACTGTCCAGAGCGTGCAACGTTGTCGGCTGTGGCCTGTTTTCAGAGTAAAGTTTTGTACTGTACCATATTCATTTTACCTATCAGAAGGGCCAATGATCTTCGTCTTTAAACAGTGATACATATTTTTTTCGTTTTATCTTGCCTCAGTTTCTTGTTTCATGCCTAAAGTACCAACTTGTCCAGGGGTTTTGTCAAAGAGAAACAGTGGTGGGAGCAAGAGTGAGGAATCAGCTCAGAAATAATCCCTCTGAATAAGGGTTTCCACAGGATAGTCCAGATCATGTTATTTCTAGTCATCTCATAATTCTAGCTTTAGGTCTTATTTGTTTTTAATTCTAAAAATGAAAATATTTTTTTCATAACAAGTAACTAAGAATCTGAGAAAATTATTTGCCAGCTATTCACATTTTGTAATATGAAAAGAAAAAAAACAACACCATAATTTAAATATATCTCTGAGTCACAGAATATGTAGCTTGGCAGGTTTCCCATGGCACGATGCAGGAATCCTTGGCAAATGTTTCTTGGCTTTAGCTTTCTTAGTTTCTTCACCATCACCTTGTTGCTCTTATACACACAGACATACAACTACTACAACCCAACCAACTTATAAAATTCCTTATACCACTTCCGTGAACTGCTGCTATATTCTTTCCCTTTAAGTTTTTCTCTCCACTATGCCAAATTATCATGGACTTTCTCTTTCAACACCTCCCCTATCTTGTGTAATGCCTTCAAAACAGCAGCTACCTGTTCTGAAATCACTGCTCTTCCCAACACTTCTCTTTGCCATCTCTTCACCCAGTCTGTGTAAGCACTACTTGCCCAAAAAGCAGGCTGTACCTTTCCCACCCAAGATGCTCTTTTCATTTTAGGGAGTTCTTGTATGACTTCACTGAGTACATGTGGATTGCCAATATACAGACTTTTCACTGAGAATATTGTATATATTCAAGTTAGTAATCAAGACCTTATTGGGTTTTTGTGATAACATGGAAGGGAATGGGATTCCCAACTGCTGTTGTCACCACACTGAGCAAATGGACTAGCAAAAAGAATCCAGATAGTTACTTTAGAAATTATTTCTTACATATCTGGAAAGATGCAAGGCTTATCTAGCCTTGGAGGCAATTGTATTGGCAACTCTAGAATTGTTGTGATAGCTCTCTAATACGTTTTGGTTAGAAAGAGAACGTCTTAACTTTTTTTTCATCTTCAATACTGTTTTTCTTCATATGGCCTTTCTTCCATGTGTGCATTTTACCTGTAGTTTAATAACTCAGTGTCAGAAATTGAAAGATATTTTCCAATCAGAATGCCACTAATTGGTTCAAAAAGTCAGTCACTATCAAGAAACCCGCAGAAATCTTTTCCTGTGCCTCAATGCATCTGGTTTTATTAGACTGTTATTTTCCTTGTGTCTGCACTGCAGTATAGATGAGAGCAGTGCTTATCAATATCTTTAATTCCAATCTTTATGAAAATTCTAACTTTTCTTATGAAAAGTTACAGGCCCTCTTTGCTTTCTAGACCAGAGGTTGAAAGTAAAGTCTAGAAGTAATGTGGCCAGTTTACAATTGAACCTTCATTTATCTCTTGTGTGTCATTGCATTCTCATTGTATACAATACTTTTAGAATTGCTTCGGCATGTCCATGGAGTTGCACTAGGGAATTTCTTTTCATGGATACTTGCTTAGGAAATGTTTATATCTCAGTTCCTACTGAGTAGCACAGACGTTGAATACAGTGTCTATAAAATAAAAAACCTTTCAGACACCAATATCCAGTTCAGATAGATAGAATATTCAGTGATGGTGAAACTCAGCATGAAACAATGACATGAGCTGAGTATATTCCTTTGGACAAGAGAAGAGAGCATACAGCTGGTGAGTGGTGAAATCTGATTTGTTCAGCTAGATATAAGCATGAGAGCCTTTTGGCCAGAAGATGAGTGGTGCAAGTCCTTCTAAACTATAAGCAGATGGTAACTTTTTCAGGATTTGTGAGGTTTTACATTGCAGCCTTATGCTGTGATTTCTATTTGTATTTCTGTATTATTACAGAATCACAGGATGGTTGAGGTCGGAGGGGACCTCTGGAGATCATCTGGTCCAATCCTCCCTGCTGAAGCAGGGCCACCTAGAACTGGTTGCCTAGGGCCATATCCAGATATCTTTTCAATATCTCCAAGGTGGGAGGCTCTCAAACGTCCCTGGGCAACTTGTCCTGGTGCTCAGTCACCCCCACAGTAAAAAAGTGTTTCCTTATATTCAGACAGAATCTCCTGTGCTTCCATTTGTGCCTATTGCCTCTTGTCCTGTCACTGGGCACCACCAAAAAGAGCCTGACTCCATCTTCTTTGCACCCTTCCTTCGGGTATTTGTATACATTAATGATATTCCCCCCTGAACCTTCTCTTCTCTAGGCTAAACAGTCACAGCTCTCTCAGCCTTTCCTCATATGTCAGATGCTATAGTCCCTTCATCATCTTCCTGGACCTTCACTGGTCTGTCTCCAGTATGTCCATGTCTCTTTTGTACTGGGGAACCGAGAGCATTCCAGGTGTGGCCTCACCAGTGCTGAGCAGAAGGGAAGGATCACCTCCCTCAACCTGCTGGCACTCTGTTCCTCATGCAGCCCAGGAGTTATATGCATCTTCGTGTTGAACTGCCATTTTAAAAGGTAGATAGATTTATCCTGTGAAAATAGTCACAATGCAGACTCATAGCTAATATCCATTTAATTGTGTAGCTGCGCATTTTGTACCTCAGGAACTGAGGTATGTGCTTATTGACTCAGCAGGAGTCTGTTTTAGCAGAACATGGTAGTAATATGGTGCCTCCAACTCATCTTCGTATCTGTAGGCTAAGGACATTACAGTCCTACATTAGACATGAAGGGGGTTTTCCTCCATTCAGTGGGCACCATTCCAGAGGCAGTGGGTAACGATCTAGCTCCAAGGCCTGGAGAAGGAGTGGTCAAACAAGATGGACACCTGCAGATTCCCTGTAACATTTCCCTCCCCTCATTTCATCTCATCGTCTTCCCTACTCAAGTGTGTGTTTTGTAACAGCAATGGTGTTGGAGCCCTCAGAGCATGGATTTTGTAGCAAGAAAAGTCAGGGAAGGTTGAGAGTATCAAGAAACCACACAAAAAGCAAGTGTATCCCCATGGATAGCCCTTTCTTCCATTGGAATACCCCTCTTTCCTGACACATATGTACACGCAGATTTTAGGCATGCTTTGAAGTCAGAAGACAGACTCACTTCTTCTGCCACAGGAGACAAATCCAGCTCCATACCTTTCCCGAGGAAGAAAGAAGGAATTCGACAAAATCAGACTCTCAGAGTTTAAGCAGTCTTATGCAGATTATCATCACAGAGAGGAGAACATATCCCCAAGTAAGGACTTCTGGATTCAGCTTGCATAAATAAACCTCAGGGAGTGAGTGGGTGAGTGAGTCAAGTCAAAGATACCAAGAACAAAGGTGAAATTTTACATTTCTGTGGCTGCTGAGTATGCTCCCAGTGCAGTGGTACTGGGAGAGCTGATGTCCCCATTTAAGAACAGAATTAAAAAAACAATCGGCTTGAGGTGAAAGTTTTTTCTGTGCACTGGACGTGCAGCACTGGCAAGTCATTACTAAAGAGTAACTAGTGCCAAAATGTGAGACGAGATCTTCATACAGCTGCTGATTAAGTGAATCTACTTCCCCAATCATCCGTCCAGTATTCCAATTGAACCTCTAGCCAAAATTCACGAGGCAGTTTTCATTACATTACTGGTGCCTAGCCTGGAGTTGGCATTCTGCTATAGTTGTGATGGTGGGATGGATAGGAGGCTGAAAGATGAATTAATAACACTTCATTATGATGAAATATCAAAGTATGTTGGAAGGTCACCTTGTGTTGTATAATTATGTATTCAAAAGAATTTAAATTCTTGCTTCAGCCCTTGGTGAATCTGAGACAGCAGCAGCGATGGGAAAAACCTCCCTTAAAAATCGCAAGAATCATACTTGTTTTGGCATGACACTGCCTAAGGTGATTTGCGAACAAGGCTGACTTTGCCAAGCTTTCACATTAACACAAGGTTCATTTTAAAACATTAAATCAGTTTTCATTTGCATGGATAGGATTATTTGATTGAGTAGATTTTGATAGTTTAAAGGGCCCCAATATTCTAATGCTGGAGCCAAAATTAAACACTCAAAGTAACAGTATGTTAACAAATTTAAGCAGTCATTAAAAAAAAAAAAAAGTCTAAGGTTGTCATATTGTCTGACTTTGGAAGAGGTGGAGCGTGTCTGTTGCCACAAACAATACTAGGATTGTGGCTACTGACCACTTTGAAAATCAGGCTCAAAACCTACAGCAGAAATAGATGCTCCTGTCTGAGTGAAGTTAAGCTTTGGGGTTTTGTAGAAGCCAATGTTGCTGGAAAGCTTAAAAAAAATACAGAAACCGCTAAGTATGAGTTGAAACAGACTTGTTAAAGAGGCTACAGTTAGTAAATATCATGTATATCTGGGAAGCAGCGCTTGCCATTATCTGTGATTTATTCAGAGTCAAAATAAATAAAGCCCCTTATGGACATGTATCAGACTATCGCATTTTACCTCATCAGTTTTAATCTAATGTCACATGGTTTCAAATCAGACTTAATGAAATTGTTCTCTCAATGCCCCTGTGCAAAGCAGTTTGCAATGTAAGTTGATATGACATGACCTGAACGGGAGCAAACATGAAGGAGACAAAATGCATGTTTAGTTCATCAAAGATGGTCAGGATGTCTTCCAGATATTGCTTTGCTCTTTGTCTTGGTGGCACAGATTTCTGCAGAGATTATTATGTCTAACTGAGAAATGTCACAGTGCCCTGTGTCTACTTACTGTATTTGGTGTGGACCCACAAGATAGGCCGTGCCATGGACATCTTTTTTCTATGTGAGAGTGTCAAGATGTAAAGCGCCATTTTTCAGTATTAACTCATGGTTAGAAAAAGGACACCCAGATCCTACATCTGCTCCTGCATACAGGCAATGAGAGGGGAAGGATTATAGCTGAGTACTCCTTGTTCTCCCAGTGTAGATGGGAGAGGTCTTCTCCTATGAAGAGCAACAGTGAAATGATGTCTTTGGCTATCGCTGCCGTTAAGGACCTGTATCAGACAGAAGAAAAGGAGTATGCAGGAGAACTGACGTTTCTCCATAACCAAAGGCTGCCAGTGAAGACATGGGAATATGCATTGTTTGTCAAGTCACCAGGTCTCAGTTGAACAATAGGTTTGGAAACTGTAACCATAAGTTTACAGCATGCACTGTACTCCAAGAGCTGTGCTCCAGAAGCGAGGGGCAGCCTGGCTATCAGCTGACCCAAGTTAGTAGCTCAGTTTGCAGCATGTCTGAATTGCGTTTCTTGGAGTAATCCACCCTTTGTTGAACCAAAATGGTACACAACATCAGGGGCCTGATCTTCACAGATGCCCTCATTCTTGGCTGGATCCTTAATCATTCGTCAGTAACCTGTTGGAATGCCATGGGAGTTTAAACATAAAATTGCACT
This sequence comes from Charadrius vociferus, assembly GCF_000708025.1. Lineage (NCBI taxonomy): Eukaryota > Metazoa > Chordata > Aves > Charadriiformes > Charadriidae > Charadrius > Charadrius vociferus. The sequence goes on along the minus strand of NW_009649040.1, from coordinate 289,602 downwards.
GTTGATCACACCTTACTGAATTCAACACAAAGACGGCAATACAGCCGCACAAATCTGAATTTCATATTTTACTTAGGCACTATGGGGTGATAGTATTTTATAAATGAAGAGTGAAAATATTTTAAATTGCACTTTGAAAAGAAAGTGCACCCCTCTGAAAGTATTTTTAGTTGCTGTTTTTTCTGAAAGCCTTTGGACATTCAGCCTATTAATATGTTTCTTTCCTGAACATATCTTTATTTATGCAGCAGAAGTATTCCTCTCCTTCAAGGTAAATTCTGTACCGTTTCACGCCCCATTCTTTACAGACCTTCATAAATCCATTGTCATTTATTTGACCCCTTAAACTTAGGAGCACATTTCCAATATACAATATACAATAAATTTAATTTAGAATGTATATCCATAATAATTAATATCTAATTTTATTATGTTTTAATGAATTGCATGACATTCACTCTGTTTTTCCCCTCTAAACAGCTATTTAAGTATGTTCTTTGTAGCGAAAACTATTTTGTTAATGATACGATTCATCGGATAGTATTAGTTGAGAGAAAGTAATTTCGTTCATGTTAAAGGATGGAATTAAATTTTTAAAAGTAGCATATTCAAAAATATGTCTCATCTGTCCCCTTTTTTACCAGTTTTAGTAGAAACTTGAAAGGTATACTCACAGACTGGATAAAGCATGGAGGCAGAAGAAGTGAGGTCTCAAAAAAAATAACTTTTTCACCCTGTGTTGGCAGCTGTCGATGACAAATATAAATTCACATTAATTAAAGCAAGTCACATCCTAAAAAATATTTCTTTATTCTTTCAGACCACTCTTCCGTGGAAATTCAGATGTTGATCAGCTAGGAAAAATCTTTGAGTAAGTAATAACTAGTTGCATTATGTCAATATCTATTTAACATTGAAATACTGTGAGGTCTCTTTGCCATGTTTTTATGCAATAATGTGACTAGAACAAAGTATTCCTAGAACATATTTCCTATTGCTACCGTATGCAACATGATATTTCCGTGTATTCTGTGTCAGAGTGGGTGGAGGAAGCAACATGGAATATAGTTCTGCAGAACTAACAGCCATCATCAGGAAGTTACGAGAGACTTCTGGTTTGGGCTTTTTAAATCTCTTAAACATATTATGCATGTACCGTTCATGCTTATTCCTAAACAGACAGATCCAAGAGATTCTCTTCACATAAACAAAGGCAGGGGGTTTATTTTTCAGTAATTTCTTTGTGTATTTCAGAAGACATTAGAATACATTAAAATTGTTATTAAACTGAAATCTCTAAGATGATGACCAACAGCTTCTTTGCAGAAAAGACCTGTACATAAGAAAATGCTAGCTTTCAAAATATACTGTGTAGCCTGTTAAAATGATTACAGTCCATGTTTTGGTCAGGAAGGTAACTGTGAGAACAGAAGGAACATCAGCATTTTAACATGTGCTTTGTCAGAGGTGAACTAATTTGCTTTATGTAAAACCATTTTATAATTCTAGGAGTTTGCATTTTTCTTCTTCAGATATATCAAATACGTTGAGGAGGTGGGGAGGCTCTAAACTCTCTGAGGTAGAATAATTCTCTTCCAAAATATGTTCTTAGTTAAACAAAAAAATAAGTTATTGATATTACTGATATGATAATTAAGTAGGATTATATCACTTTTTCTTCTAAAAGCTCTTCAGAGCAAGGGATGTTTCTGAATTTATAAGAACCATGTAAATTTAAGATCTGATGTATGTCCCACCTCAGAGAATGAATGCCCATTTGCCTCTGTACCTCTGTCCTCCCTTTTCATATGGAGAGCCTGCAGGGATCCAGGGATCTGGATGGAATAAGAAATAGCTAGGCAGAGAGAGAGAGAAAAGGCTTAAAAATAATTCTCTTGAAGATATTCCAAAGAGTAGATTGTAAAATTTCTAGGGAGAAGAGGTGAAAAAAAGAAAAAATAATGGATTTCTCTGTTTAACCATTTTTCCAGTTCTCAAATCATAACAGATAGGTTTCTAAGCATTTTCATTATTTAATATGAGGTTCCTAAATTGCAGGTCTTGATTTCACAGAGTTGACTTCCCTTTCCTGCATACCATACCAGTGTATGTGACTCACTTGCGTGGTTAATTTGTCATGCGCTGAATAGCTCTTCCTGCCCAATCCAGAAAAATCAGTCCTTAAAGTCTACTTTTTCTTCTTATGCCAAAACCACTCCTTTAGTCCTACAATATTCTGCTTTATTAAATTAAGACAGTTTTGATATGTACAACATATTTTATAATTAAAAAAGACATAGCTGTGATTTTTTTTAAGGATTTTGATTTCTTTATGACATTTAAGGGGAAAAACCGAAACTAAGTGGGCTAGGATTAAATGCATAGCTGCTAGCAGCAGCCTCCAACAGGGATCTTTCCATCCCTAGGGGCCGAGATTACCTGTGCAGAAAAGAATTCATCAAGAAGAGAAAATGCTGTGCTAATTTTAGAAGAAATTCCTTATTACACATCAACTTAAAGAGAAAGTTTGATTTTGCTTCTTTTGTGCAGTTGTCCTTAAAGAGTTCAAAAGTTTCTTTCTTGGATTTGGGGGGGGGTATGCTAAACAGTGATTATTTTGTGTTTTAACAGCTGGAGAACCCCCTACAGTTAGGCATAGCTGCTCTTGTAGGAGGATTGTTGCTTTCTATAGCAGTGACTCATTCTCCAGACTAATTTGGACAGAAAGTAGTTTCGGGATTTTCATGCAATCTGGACTAATGCATTCTTTCAGATAATGGGGCTGTGGTCTACCTTTGCTTTACATGTGCATCAGGTAAAATTCCACCACGTTTGAGCGTAAATCCCTCGGTGGTGGCCCCAAATAATTGCCTGTTTTTCCAGGCCACTGTCAGCGTGTGGAATATCCTCACAGATTTCAGGCAAAACGCTGCAATGGTTTGAGCAGACTTGTCTCCTATTGTGATCAATGGGGGAGTGGAGAGTACTCGGCGTTTCTCAAGACCAGGCCTGAACCTTTGGCAGGAGGTGAAAGATACTCCCATCCAAGATACTCCCAAATGTAGCCACTGAAATGGTAGTGCTACCAGACCAGAGTGAGGACATCTACTCAGACATTCATTATTAAGAGTTTTGAGCGTGTAACTAAAAATATCTCTCCTTTCCACTCTTGGTCTTGTCCACCCTACCTGTCTGACAGGCTGCCTCCTTGTTTCTTTTTGTTAGCTTTGCCTGTGCCTGTGCTTATTCTGGCGTGTTCATGCTCTCTCATGCAAACGTTAAAAAAAACTGGGACTAACCAAACACATTTGAATGGCAGGTTAACCGTCATTGTTATTTAAAATATTTAACTCCCCTATCTTCCTACGATGCTATTTGTATTATATTGAACGCGGGTCCAGATCCTCAAACAGCTAATGGCATGGCTTTAACCACCATGGCCAAGGGAGTTGCCCCATACCCCCACAGTACCTGTGGTGATAAAATCAATTTTTTGTACAGATTTAGCTTATAATTTCCCAAGAGCTGTGATATCTTCAGATGTAGTAAAATTAAATTGTCCCGAGATTTTAATTGCTTTGCCCTTCTATGCATGCTGTTGTTTTGAGGAAATACTAATTTTTTGAGGTATTTTAGGTGAACCAAATTACAATCTAAAATCCACATAGATAGAAGTAGATAGATTCCACTAAGTTCAGTGAGGTAACCTGTGATTTACATCGCAGTGTTTGGCCTATGGCCTCACGCGGTCTTACTACCAACCTCAGCAAGAAGAAGGTCAATGCTGCTCCCTAGTGGCGTTGGGTTTAGTGCAGACCCGAGTACTCAGTTAAGTTTTTTCATGTTCCACCTTTTCTTACTCTGTCAGCGTTTCCAGTAAAAATCTCAATTTTACAGGGTGCAAAAACTGATTTTCCCTGAAACCTGACAAGTAATGTATGGTCTTTTCCAGAATTTTCATCAGAAACTGGCATTTCAATCCCACAAATATTATCACCAGACTAAAACACGAAATGTATGAGACATGATCCAATATTAGACATTTACCTATTATTTCACTTATTTGGGTTTTAAACTTTAGCATGATTATTTAATAGGTATAAATAGCTTCTATAATTTAAAGAATAAAGAAATAAATTATAAAAAGAAATTAAAATATTCTATTAAAGTGTAAAGTAAAACTAAAATACAATTGGAAGTAGAAACATAAAGACACTCGAGTCCTATGCCACTGCTGAATTGAGACTTTAAAGCCTGTATTGTGAAGCAAATAAATTGTTTAAATTTGGGCAACAATTACTGCACATAGCTTTGAAGCATTATGAAACATCCCTTTTATTGCCTTACCCTCATCTTGACCCACACTCTTCTCCCAGTCCCTATTCTTGTGAATAAAGATCCTTGCATGCAATTCCCCTTTGAAACTTACTGCTTTTAATCATCCTGGAGCGACATATGTTGCACCATCCAGTCAAGAGCTGAGCAACTTTCTTCCAAAGCACTCAGCCCTTTTTCAACAAAAAGGCTCCGAAAATTGAGACTTAGGCCAGAAAACTGTGCTGTCCACAGAATGATTTCTACCAAGCACACTGAGGACCTACAATCATCAGCCTCTATTCACTGAGATCAGTACACTACTATACAATTAATCTCATTTAAACTAAAAGACTTAGTCATAAAGTAAACTGCCACTCACTATAATCAATATAAAGGGGAGACTGCATAAATTTCGGACCTGACATTATGTTTTTCCTTTCACAGTGTAATTGGACTCCCAGAAGAAGAGGACTGGCCTAATGACGTTGCCCTTCCAAGAAATGCTTTCACTTCCAGACCCGCACAACCTATTGAAAAATTTGTACCAGATATTGATGAACTGGGCAAAGACTTGCTTCTTGTGAGTTTCTGTTTGTTGTTCTCCAAACCGCATGACTGATAGTTCCCACTGTGCATGCAACATGCCAACAAACATTTATGTTTCCATTTAACAGAGTTGTTAAAGAAAAGCTCAGAAGTAGGTAGACGAATTCATTTAAATCTGTGAAACACCAGCACAAAGACACCACCTTTGGCTCAAGAGGTGTCAGAGCTGAGAATAGTTAGAGACTAGGAACTGTGTCAGGGAAATACCTGTCTGACCTGTCTTTAGACCTTACACTTAGATCTCATTACTGACCGGTCTTGTGCCAATGATTCAGCCATTCTTATAGTATAAGCCTTATACGAGTACAAAAACTGATCTGACATTTTTCATGGTAGAGCAGACCCGATATAAAGCAGAAAATAGGCTGTAGAGGCAGATTACATCTGCGTGCCTTCTGTTGAATGCTGAAAAATTGAGATTTGGGATTCACCAGTTGTTGCCTCTTACAAATGGCAGGATTGAACAGAAGCAAACAAATTGTGCTGGTACAACTGGTAACACTGAATTCAATTAAATAATTTTCATCATTTTTATAGATACGTTATAAACCCCAGCCCTGAAGTTCAGTCTTGGAATGGAATATAGGGAATGGCTTGCCTCAGTTTGCATTTTCCTGGGCTTGTTGAAAACTAGACAAATTTGTTCTCTGGAAGCCTTTCAAAGATCTTGCTTCACAGGGGCTCGGTAGAGTGGGCTCAGCACAACTCTTGAACGACTTGCTGCATCCCTCCAGGAACTGCTACCTCCAGCCAAAGTTATCTCTAGTGAAGAGCCGATCGTCCTCCATTGTCCTTGTGACTGCAGCTCCTAGCTGCAGTAAGCTGGACTACATCTGGACACTTGAAATGACAGGGAGAAATGTATCTGTTGTGCATGCAGGCAGTCTGAAAATGGAAGCTAGAAGTGGGACAAGAATTAGATTCTGGGAACAACAAGGAATAAAATATGGCAGAGAGCTCAGCGAGTGTGAGGCATGATGGAAGGGAAGAAGAAGACAAATATCTATGCCTAGAAGGTGAGGTGGGAAGGGAAGCTGTTCCTGTTAGGCAAAAAGATGAGAACTGGGAGCCACAGATGAAAGGGGAGGGCAGAACTGGAAGTCACTGAATTGATTTCAGAAGTTAAAAGATAGGAATTCTGATACAAGAAAAGAAAGCAAGAGTAGAAAGTGATCAGACAAGGATATCAGGAAGAATACTATTTGGAGGTGAATGAAAGAAAAGAGAACAAGGAATAAAACACAAGGCTATGGGAGAGATTTCAGTGCTGGCTGGACAAAGGCGGGGATAAGTATTTGGAAAGAAAGCAAGCGAAGTACAGCTAGGAAGAAGAGAGAGAAACTGAACACAAAACTAGCATACGAAGGCTGCAAAGTGAAAGACCCAACACATATAGAAATGCCGAGCCTAGGGATGAACATATGATGCCATTCATGTTTGTATAACCACAAAAGAACAGTGCATTGAAAACTGAGGGGATTCAAAAGTTGTTCATGAATAGTTGCTTGCTGCAGCCTGTGAGACAGCTGTCCTGTGCGTGTGAATTCAAGAAAACCCAAATTCTGGGATTTCCTAAACTATGAATACTTGAGTTTTCTGACTTCTTATTTTCTATTAGCTTCAGGGATGCCATATTCATATACTATGACACCACTGCTTGTTTTAATATGGTCATCTTATCATGCAGCACCTACTGAAACCCTGTTGAGTCTCATACTGATCATAAATTGAAGGTGACATGCATTAATGTATATATGCAATGTTAGCACTGTTAACTGTACGTTTTAGTTAAAACCAACTTCTTTTCATACTTACAGAAATGCTTAGCATTCAATCCAGCCAAGAGAATATCTGCCTATGTTGCCCTCTCTCACCCATATTTCCATGATCTGGAGAAATGCAAGGAGAATCTGGACTCTCACATGTCATCCAGCCAAAACTCCAGTGAGGTGAACGCATCATAATGCTGACTGAAGATGAACCATAAAGGAACAAGACGTGTAGCTGACAAGGCCACTGTCCCATACAAACCCCATAGCTGTTCTAGCGAAGATCATTATTTGGAGGTTTTACGCACTTATCTTTTATTTTGGGATTGTGATGTGCTTATCCAAGGAAATCAATCTAGTTTACTTTCAGCAGAGCAACACAAGGGCCAGGGCTTTGACCTGCTCCCATTGCAGCTTTATGTTTGTTTTGTTTTTGTTTTGTTTATCTACCTGGGAAAACTCCAGATGAAGAGAAGCTGCTGACCGGTTTTGCTGCCATTTTATCCTTTTAATATTGAATGCTGCCAGTGTGGAGTAGGATGATCGAGTCACTGCCAAAACATGATGCAATCTCTCTAGCTGCTGAAGCATGATTTGGTACTTTTTTTTTTATTGCTATGTGATCTCTTACAGTGATATTTAAGGAATTGTATTGAAATATCAGATCTCTGCAACCTGCAGTTAACTGATACATGCATTAATACATCCAGCTACTGTTCATTCATAGCATATATGCAGGTGCTTCCCCACTTGAAAACTTGGATGGGTTATTTTATGATTTCATTGCTCTATAAAAATAACAGTGATGATGGTGATCGTAATAAATGTCTCAACTTTTAGTTTTTTTCATACACAAACGGATTATCTAGCTACGTTTGTGTGCATGTTGCAAAAAACAAATGTTTAAAAAACTGCTGGAGACCTGTTCTTTAAGACTCTTTCGATTTCCAAATGGTCGGTTTGTGTTGAAATCCAGCCACATTCTAGCCCACCATCTAACCCATCATTCCCCCCTGGAAACAGCTGCAAGCACATTTTCTTTATCTCGTTCTAAATTTTCTGATATGCAGCTCAAAGACACGAGCAGAGCCAATGCAAACCAATACAGACTTTCGCCTTCAACCTGTTCTGATTATCAGCCAAAAAGGAGAACAGAAAAAATATTTCCAGTTCAGAAGCAGAGAATCCTGTACCTGTAGTAAGCACAGATACGTATTTGTGCTGAACTGTATGCTGTATACTGCGCTGCCTTACCTGCAACACCCCCCATGCATCGCAAGTGCATGAACATTACTGTCACAAAATCCCTCAGATGTCATTTATTAAGCAGACTTGTTTTCTATGCAGAAATGCATGAGCTTCTCTCCTAAACCACCGTGTGGGTATATTGGCACATGCTTCTCCACTAGGGTTAATGTGCCATTATTGAATGTCAAAATAACGAAGCAATTCACATGCCTTTATAGCACAGTTATTTTAAATATTACATTAAATTTTATATTTAGTATTTTTACCTTAACTAAAATATATTTTCAGTATTTTAAAAAGAAACTTTTATTTTTTTAATACTGTACTGGGGAAAAAAAAATATTTTAAATCCATAAAAGCTGTTCCCTAGCGTGACTTTAGTGCATTTACCTGGATATAACTTGGGGGGAAATATTGGTCCAACAAGTTAGCCTTACCATAAAAACATAAATATCCACTATTGCAGTATAACTGATGTTAAGCGAGGCAGCTAGCTTTGCTTACTCCTGTGATAGTCCCTTAGGCTTCAGTCTTCCTCATCTCTATTTCATCTTGCCTAGCTAGTGAGCCAGCATTATATTCTCATTCACAGCGTGCTTGGCAGAAGCAGGTTTTTAGCAGTGAGCTGAGCAATATCATTTTTCCAGCTGTGGCACGGGAACTTGTAGCCGTCTCCCTGGCAGGTTTCTCAGTCCTGTGACAGACTGGCTGTTGTGGAGAACTTCGCTGTTAACTCTCTTTCAGGTATCTGCACTGGCTGGGATGTGGTCCATTGCTAGGGTAGTGAGGAGATCTTATCTGTCTCTTGCATAAAGCTTTTTGTTACTGTTAGACACATAACGATGTGACATATGGTTAAATTCATTCTATTTTAAATAAGCCAGACTTTAAAAGGACCACTTGCATGCATGCATGCAGTGGCCTGTGTTTTTCTTCATGCCCAGAATGGTGCCTATGCAAAACCTACCAGCATGAACAGGCAAGTTGCAAATTAGGCCTGGCAAAAGCACGCACAAGGCATCTGCACGCAGAGATACTACAGATACATAAAACAAGAATTTTGGAAGCTCTACGAGTGGCAAGCTGAAGGCCAGGGAGTACTCACGGCAGCTAACCCTCTGATCTTGGTGTTGCCTCTGTTGTTTTCTGTGTTCCTACATCTAAGGGGAGCGGCGAACCTGCTGCACTGGTGGTGTCCCAGCCTTATTCCTCCATGGGTCAATGGACCTGAGCGTGAATAGGTTTTGATATTCACAGAAAAGGGTAGGTCAGAGAGAAATTTTTGCTAACCATTTCTAAACACTAATTAGAACAACAAACAGAGCCAAAATTCAAGAGAAGCTTGCAACAGTAACAAATAGAAAAGTTTTCTGTACAGATTTTTTAAAAACATTTCACATTTTACCTAGTGCCGAGCTATCATATACACTTTATCAGGGCATTCAGCCTGGTGTGGCGTTCCAGCAGCTGTCAGAGAACTCTCCCAGAGCTCTCCCAGCAACTAACATAGGGTGAAAATGTAGGGGAGGAGAGGGAATTTTCAAATTAGGCTTAAAACTCTCAGATAGAGGTATGCATCTGTTTCACGTTAGAAGTGCTTGTATTAAGCTTAGCAAAGCAAAGGCTAGAAAAGAATATGATTGTGGAATGTAGGTACTTTATTAGGGTAAAATAGAAAGGAGGAAAGATAACACTTTAAGCCAAAGGTTAGTGTTGGCCCAAAACCTAATGAGAATATGGAAATCACAAGGAAGTAAAGTACTGGAGCAGTATTTCCCAACGTGTAGTATCAGAAGAAGAGCTCAGAGAGCAGCAGGGGAAAGCAGGGGCTGGCTTATGGAGTCAGAAGCAGAGCTTCTGCAACATGGTGCTGTATGTTGTCTAATATAGGATGAGGTTATAAATGGGGGTGTTCAGGAGAACAGCTTGAGAAGGGCTGCATTAATGGTCATGTTCTGGAACATCCCTCCAGTGGGAATGGCAGGAACAAAAAAAGAAATCTAAGTTCTGTCTTGGCAGAGTTTAGGGAAAAGATTTATTTCATGGGGTCCTGGTGGTAGCAAGGGCCTAGATTCAAAGCACCAATGACTTTTCAAATGACCTCCTTTTCAAAATCTCTTTAGGAAGAAATTCCATTTTACATGCCATAGGCTTACTCTTATTCCAGTCTTCCCTGCCAAACCGTGGGGCTTCACTTACACTAGTAAACTGAGAAAGCCTGTTCTCTGGCTGGGCGAAGTACTGGCACTGGCTAAAATCATGCGAGGAATCATGCTTATAATTAGACAGTACAGGCAACTGTGGGACTGTGTTCGAGCCCTTGCTCTTTTTATTTTACTGGTATGGCTCTGGTAATTGAGTACCTTTACTAATTTCTGCCATATATGTAGGATGTAGGAATTGTGTATGTTAAATAGAAAGTGCTCCTTGACACGCATGTTCCAGACTGTGATGAAAACTCTTCACAGACCTATTAAATAAGATCTCAGAGTGCAATCCTTCTTAGCGATAACTATGCTTGTATGTGTTCTATAGGACAGGTTCAACAGCAGCTAAAAACCACTGAATAACAAAAAATATATTAAAAATAAGTAGAGACGTTTAGTTCCTAGAGCACCCACAGCTAGACACTGTGCTCTTCTCAGCAGAGAACAGGGTGTTCTAAGTAATGGAAGGAGCAATCTCTATCTCCCACCAGCCTTTTTCTTTATCACTCTACATAACTCTGCAGGAAAAACAGACCCAAGAGCCAAGGGAAAACAATCACCAAAGCCAGCTAGTGGAGTGCTAAGTGCTGAACTATAGCAATACACCTGCAGCAGCCCTTTTCTCTCTTCACCCTGCCTCCACGCTCACTCTAGCTCTCCAGTTCTTCTCCTTGAGCCACTCTATGGAAACAGGTTTCAGTGACACTCACAGGTGCTATTTCCAACAAGACTCTTCCAAATTTTCAATAGCTACACAGTGTCAGTTTCCCTTACATCCCTATTACCAAGTGGTGCTTCTTTTAGTTCAGCAGCTGTGAGCCAATGATTAAAAAAGAATCTCTTTGTGCACCTCCTTGCTTACCCTTAGTTTTGCATACACCTGTGTTGCCTTCTGTGTGCCAAGTGAAATTCTAAAAATAAGGTTTCTGCATATTTCTGTGTAGGCTGTGCCCACACTGCAGGGTTTTTTTCAGCCTATTAGTCCACAATGGTAAATGTTAGAGTACCTTTCTCTGTTGTTTCTGTCCTAAAACACACCAAAAAATGAGCGCGTCATGTTTGCAAAGAATTGAAATTTGGTGCTATGTGTACAGAGCCTTTTACATAAAAGGAATCAGTAAGTTGTAGCATTTGAGCATCTTCTGCGTGGGGAATGGTATCCAGCATCGTAACTTTCATGGGGTTTTTACGCTTGGTGGTTGTTCTGGTGAATAAGAAGAAAATACTGTGCCATGCTACTTTTCAGAGGTTCACTCACTGTCTTTGAGAAACATGTTTTATTATACATATAATTGTCTCTGATGTTAGGTATTAGGCCAACTTTAATACAGAAAATAAAGAGAAAACATGCTGTTTTGGTCTTTTAGCCAACAAACTTGGAGCACTTATCTGACTCACAACTGAAAACACATCAGTTGTCAAATATGTATATGAATCATAAACCACACAGTTTGGTTTAAAAGGCCATGTAAATTAATTATGTTCCATGTATAAGACACAGTTGAATAATGAGGAAGTTTATTCTAAGAACTCTGTTTTATAGAACCACTTTGCTAGTATTTGTCGTATACAGTAGTTTCAGGAATAGATTGATGTTTATATACAATGTGAATTAGAAGATACTAGGCTATTAGAGAGATTTTGTTCTGTTATGCTTGAAGCTTGAATTGATCACAAGCTTAGGAACCTAACATATTTATTGCTACAAAACTGCTTCTAAATATCAAGATCTTTTTTAATGTTAACAGGATTTCACACTTCTCTTAATGTGTAAATGATTTTCTTGAAATTAATGTATTAGAAGAAAACGTTTTTCCAAACTGCAGTTGTGCAAGAAAATTTAAGAGATATATTTTTACTTTCACAGAGAAAAATAGCATGTTCTATACTGAAATCTTCAGTAACTGACTAGTAATAAGCTATCACTTTTACTTCTTTTTGATGACTAAGTATTGGACTATACAGATTAGTTTCCATGAAGAAAAAAAAAAAAAACAGAAACATAATCTAGAAAAGTAGGTGGGATTTTATATGTTTAACCTTCCAAGTTTCATTTTCATATCCAGGTTTTTTGTGAAAGTACAGTTCAGGTGTGCAAAAACACAATGACAATTTTAACAGTCTAACAGGCTGTACAACTCAAATAGGAGTTTTATTTGTGAGCTATTTATTTTATTATATCTCTTTGGTTTGCAAATTGTTAGATAATGGCTGTAATATAATTCTAGTTTCTGGACCAGACTCTGTAACCATCAAATCCCAGTAATTTATGTAAAACGGTAAAAACCTTTCTCATCGATTTAAATGAACTAGGCCATTAAAAGAAGAAAGATGTGGACATATGAACTGACAAATATACTTTTGCCAAGTGTTATTTCTTCCCTTTGGTTTGAAGCTTAGCAAGTATTGCATACTGATATGCAATATATACACAATATAAGAACCATAAAAACCGCTTAGGAGTAGTGTGGACAGGTAAAATAAAAAATTGCTTATTAGGTTCTTGCAGAAACACTCATAATTTTGAAACTGATATATCTTTCCGTTAAAAAATATTCCTGAAAAATTATGTGTCTGTTTTTAATTCAGACAGTGATAGGCACCCAAACAGAACAGAACCAAACAGGAACTTGTTCTCAAAATTGATTCTGCAAGGCCAAGTAGGTACTGTCAGTTCTTTATGGGTTCAGC
>NW_009649040.1:265848-276725 GCF_000708025.1 Charadrius vociferus | reverse complement strand
GGCTGAAAAGTCCGAGGTTGCTGTGAGTAAAGTTAGTGGAAAATTTGCTCTGACTTCAATAAAGTCGTTTGAGAGCTTCTGCAATATTCAAATTTCCAGCCTTCACTGAAAGACTGTGCAAAACAGCAAAGATAAACCAAAGCTCCCTAACCATATGGCATTTTTCCCATCACATTAAATGTTTTATCTGTGTTAGAATATATTGGTGGGCTTCCTTCAGCCCAATGTCAATGAGATTCAGCATGGCTAGAGAAAGTAAGAAGAGATTCTGCTATGGATATTTTGATAGTGGGTGATTGTGGTGGAGTAGATCTTTCTTGTTTCCAAAAAGATCAGACAAAAGAGATTGCCTTCTTTTTTTAAAAAAAAAGCAATCAACTGACACTTAGTAAAGATTAAAAAGGAGTTTTTAAGAAACTGTTGGGAAAATATTGTTGGGATAAGGGAAAAGGAGCCTATTTATAACATGAAAAATGTAAATATAAACAATGTGTATTAAATATGCATTGAAACTGATACTTTTTCACTGACCTTGCAAAGTTGGTAGCATTTTATGGAGGAAAGAATCCCAGTATGAACTTGTTATAACTACGATTTTAATGTTCATTCACACTAAAGCAACCTATACTATTTGACTGAAAGGAGAAGAGAAAACAGGTAACGTTTAACTTCTGATTTACTTTGTTGATGCCTACATGGATATGCTGTAAAGCTCTCAAGCTTGCTGTCCATTTTTGAGCAAGCTAAATTTGCATCCACACTATTTAGCTTTCTGCACGTTAAACCCATCCACCAGAAAAAAACACATTTTCTAGTGTTGACATGGATACTTGCTCCCATTGACACGCTCATGTTAAACCCAGCCAAAGAGCGGTCTCTGCCACTGAATGGAAAACGAATTTTCAGAGACTGCCAGCTTCCTTCATGCAATTACTCCTAAAGAGTTTGTAATTAATGTTCTACATTATGCAGCCTTTCCTCTTATTCTATGTTTCATATGTATGTCATGTTACGCAAATCCTCAGCCTTTTTTTAAAAAAAAAAAGTTCTTGAATGTTAGGATGAATTTTGAGTAGCTAGATGAGGAAGGAAAATTGTGAAGTGCTGCAAAGATAAGAAAAATGGGCAGAGATTAGGAGAGTTCCAGACAATTTTGGTAAGTGAATTTGAATATGTGGAAAAGTTATGTATAAGTGTAGGGGGAAGACTTTTTTTCCACCTGTTTCGTTTTCTCCTGTCATTCACTTTCATAAGTGAAGATGATAAAGCAAGATTCTTGCACGGGATTTTAGTTCCAGATACTTATTACGCCAACTCAAGTCATGAGTTCCAGTGCAGCTTTTCAGCATAGCAACAGCTTTATTTTTAAAATCAGATTTTGCAGAAGCTGAAGTTTTTTTCTGTGTAGATATAAAAAAAAAAAAGTCTTATGAGACAGCTTGAGAGCAGCTTAAGCTGGCCACACGGACACTGCCTGTAGTTCAGCTGCAGACATGGGGAACGTACAGCTCTAATGCAGGAGAGTCACTAACAATGTCCGTTAATGTGCTATATCGTTGTGCATTGCGAGCTGACTCCTGCCACAAATTGAAAATCCTTTGCCAATCCAGAATGGCATGGTTTTGAGCACTTGGATTTTGATGAGATTATCCACATGCAAGTTTTCTTGGATCAGTCCAGGTGGTTCACCATCATACAGGAGGGAGTCTGAGAGCCTAGCAAGTCCGTCTGACACTCAGTGTAAGTAATACTTGACATACAGCAGAACCATATGCCATGGGAAAAAAAGTCTTTTCGTAGGTTGTACAGCAGGAAGGGAGTTTTCTGAGCTGCTGTGCCAACCTGAGAGCTACCATTAATTATTGTTATGCCACCGCCAAAAATACAGAATATAAGGCCTGTGTAGCATTTTGTTGTGTTAAGTCCACGTGTGTGGGTGGCTGGGTAAGTGTTGGCACAGAGCGGCTAATTTTGGTCCTTCCATTAAAGCATGAGGCACTAGGCTTGGCAGAGAGACAAATTTCACAGTTCCAGGGATGGGAAACCTCTAATTCTACACAGTAGCTCTCTGGCATTTGTTAAATACATATAGCGATAGATCACCCGTCCACTCACGCTGTCCATTCCTTATCCCAGATCATCCTACAGTGACCCTGTGAAAGAAGCCCTGGGGACTCTACTCCTCAACAGCCTTTCAACACCCGGCTTCCTCTCACTGCAGTGACGCTTAATTACTTATCACTCATATCTGACCCTGCTGATACTTCCATGGCCACTTACGAAGCTGTGAGCTAAATTACTACCTTGTGAGTCTGCAGCCCCCCAGTCTGCAGGCAGCCAATGATTTGTAGTATAGTTTTTCCTTGCTTCTCATTAGGAACTGGGAAATATGACAGTAGACTATGGCAAAGTGTGTGCTACTTTTACACTCCTTGATTCAAGCAAAGAGGTGAGCTAGAATAGATTAGATTAAACATAATGTGTTTGATCAGCCAAAACAATTTTTGATTTAGAAGATTATTTACTAAGTATAGAAGAACCCTGGACTACTGTCTGTGATGTGTACGTTTACAAGAGCAGCCAACAATGCTTCTGTTATACAAAAGTTTTTAACGAACAAGACTAGCAATACCAGCCTCCTACTGCTCACCCCATCTCCATCCCCGACATCACTATTGCCAGGGAGCAGCTCCCTCCCAGCATGAGGCAGAGCAACTATGAAACAGTTCTTCCTTGTACGAAGGTCCCCAACTCTCAAAATGACTTGGGGGCATGTAGGCGATCAAGCTCATTTCTTCGCTTTTTGCTATGGCAGTTTTGAGTACAGAGCCCTGCCACAAGTACTAGGCACAGACAGACCTTAACCCCCAATATATTCTCCTGAGGAAAAGTCTTTCCAGGATCTAGAGGGGACAGCATGCTTACTGTTTCTATGAGAGTTGACTTTTTTACATTTTAAAGAGCACTGTTGTAAGATCTCCCCTAAGACACCACTCTCACTACACAAACAGGATGACTGTGAATTCTGGACACATTGTGGGGAAAGACAAAGTGTGTTATTCCAGGTAGATGATGATGTATCAAACAAACATCCTTAGTCAGTGATAGAAAAAAAAAACAAAAACAATCTGGGTTCAAAATATAGCCTGGGTCTGCAGAGTGCTAGTTACATAAGAAGTGCTTCTCAATCTTTTCCCAGCAAGACCCAAAATCCATCGTGATTTCTTGCAGGGACTTTATCTTGAAGTCCCTTGTAACAAAAGTGGCTGTAACCACGGGCTGCAACTACAACAAAAAGTACATCAGAGATGGGATGCTGGCAAGAAGTTTGTGGATGCGAGGCTGTACAAGGTGGCTTGTATAAACTCGGTGGGGATGTGCTCATCTGAAAGTACTGATTGCCACACACAGTTTGAACTGAAGTCACCTATCATAACGTGATAGAAGAACTGCAGTGTCAGGAGATTAGAGGCTGAAGGGACTGCAAAGACTGATCCATCCTTTCCTTTTTCTCCCTAGATGTCTAGCAACCCAGTGGTTTTACAGCTTTGTTTTGTTTTGATTTGTTTTATTTCACCTCCACCACCACCATTTTCCTTCCTATTGTGCATAGTAAGTCAAATACAAAAGCATTACTGTACTTTACCAGCTTAAAACCAGAGCAGCCCAGCACTGTCTAAAAATGTTGATCACTCTCTGGTGGCCAATATTAAGTGAATCGGATGTCTCTGTTTAGATTCCAACAAATAGAAGTCAATATCCGTGACACCTTCCTTGCATTCGGCACTGTTAAATAACCTTGCTGTCGTTCTCTGCAGTGTTCAAAATCTCTTTTCCTGGAGACTGAAATCCCCTCCCACAATCCACTTAGAGTGACAGCAATGTGGGCAAAAGAAGTTTACATTATGGCGGTGCTTTTCCATAAGGAACGAGTCGATTTCAATTGAAACAGGGCATGAAAGAGTCCCGAGGACTCTTAGCTAGACACCTTTCACAGGCAAGCCAGTCACTTCTGTTAAAGCAAGAAACACATTCTAAAATACTTAAGATAGAGAAAATATAAAGATGATGTTTATTTTTATGATAGAATCTGTTTTCTACACAAAGCTGTATGATTTTGGCACTGAAACCAAGCCCGCAGGCACTCATTTATTCTTTCCTTTCAGTCTTTAATTTCCTTGCAAATTCTTTTCAAGCATTCAGATTAATGTATTTATGGTCCGGTTTATTCCGATTCATTTAAGTGGTCTCTATCTGACATTGAATCTCGTATGGGTTTTATTTTTAATGTAATATTTAGCTGCATTACTTTGAACAGCTTTAAAAGTATAATGTCTTTGAATGCTCTAGTTAAACAAAAATTATACTCTCAAAATGATGTCTTAGAAGTTGAACTGTATACTTTGGAACTGATGTTTATATTATAACTCCCGAGAGCATCGCAGGGTGCTTTGGTCTGTGTGTCTGTCTTCTACTTTCTGTGTAACAGTGTGCATTTGTATTTCCTCACTAGCTTGATACTCTTCAGTCTGAAGGCCCGAGTATGCAAACACATGAATACTGTACCTCACCTGAGCAGTCCCACAGAGCTGAGCGGGGTTACTCATGTGAGTATAGGTATTCACAAAAAGTATTTGCAGAAAAAGGCTTTCCTTTAGTCATTGACTCTCGTTGTGAGGACACATGGTTAATAACAGCACCAGGACACCAGTCAATGGGGTCAGTGTTTATTGAAGATGTGGACGCGTTTATCTGCAAGTTATTTGACATTAAGCTAAATTATTGCTATTATATTTCAGTATATTATTTCGTATGAAAACACACTAGTCCTGTGAAAGGGTAGTTGCCAAAAAATGTGTTCTTGCTGCTTTATTGTTTATTTGCATTTAGTATACATTTTGGTTGTTGAAGTGAATCTAGTTTCATAGAAAGGGAGAAAGCTATATGAGTAAAAAAAAAAAATTATAAATGAGCTTCATATTGTACATTGAGTTTTGCAACTAGAGTAGTATGTGTGTTCAGAGGTAGTATTTTTTATGCTTTAGGGTATTTTTGTTTGTTTTAATATGTAAAGGCATAAGCAGATTACTTTGAAATGCTATTGTAGACCTAATTTTACACATAGTGGGGGAATGTTGTCTGAAAAATTAAAATTAGAAAACATTCATAGGCTGCCTTTGGCTTTATTTTGTTTGTAGCAGACCCAGCAGGTATCTGTCGATTTCAGATGCTTAAGCCAGGGGCGAAGTTTGTGTGGCGTCTTGTAACTAAAGAAAGTTTTTTGTGGTTTTAAAGTTGCCCACCTGGGCTTTTATTAAGACTGTTGGCTAAACGAAAGCACGAAGACAGCAAATTTAGGTAATTTTTTGTGCATGGACAATTGTGTGAAATAGGATTGGGGTCGCAAAGTATTTGAAATCATTTAGCATAATTTACTCTTGTTGTAACTCCACTGACTACAGTGAAATTAAACCAAGAATTTGACCTTGTTAAGTCTACAAATTTCAGCGTCAGGCAGCTCAGGTCTATATAAAGATACTTAAGCTTGGTAAATCAGCAAGAATACTATACAAATGGTAATGCGTGATAAAAAAATCTTAAGTTAGTAACGTTATTTCTGTCAAAATTTCTATTCATTACTTTTTTTTATACAAATGCTCAGAAGTGCACTTCTTAGTGGCATTGGGATATGTGGAGAAAAGCATGATGCTGGTACAGAAATGTATCAGAAATAAGATTCAGTTCTTACTGCTCCAGACACTCCGTGTGTGCCGACCTTACGCGTTACAAATCCCATTGAAGTTAACAGAAGCCATGTATAAAGTTAAGCTTGTTTGTAACTCTCATAGGATACTGGTTTCAGAATCTGCAAGATAAGTTATGTTCTCAAAAGGCATTATTAAAACTTGTGCCTTTTCAGGTTTATAGAATACTATGAACAGCCAGAACAGCTTCTGAGACATACCCAGAGTAACTTTATTAATTGATATTACGTCGAACCAACATCCATTAGCAAATCAAAATCTCTCTGGGTACCTTTATTTCTCAGTATGATTTTACAAAAAATAACATGAAAAACATTCAGAAAGTTAAAACAGCCTCTAATGCCATTTGGCGCTTTTTTTTCTCTTTTCTTCTCCCTTTTTTGTAATAAAATATCATTTGCTCTGGAGGTGTCCAGGATTTGATAATTCAAGGAAAACATGCAAAGCAGTTTCAATTTATTTTTTTTTTTTCATTCACCTTAGGGCATATACTCAGCTGGTGAAAATCAGCACAGTCCTGTTGACTTCTACAGCATTGTATCAGTTTATACCAGCGAAACAGCTGGCATGTCGAGTTTTAGCGTTCCGAGTCACTTTACCTACGTACGCAGTAGGATTTCGTTTTGCAAGGTGGAAAGTTACCTACGGTGCAAACTGTACTACCTAGACTACCATCAATACCTATTGACAGGACATGATTTCACTGTATCACTTCATACTTGAAATTCACGATGTTCTTTTAATCAGGGTACAAACATGAAAAGGTGCGTGTGTTACTGTTTCTTTTAAAGGTGCATCTTTTTTTTTTATTATTATTCTGTGTGCTTAATAGTTACTATTCAGTGTTCTTTACATTCTTTGCATTCAGCATTAAAATCACCTATGTGTGAAACACAGTATCACCTATAGAGGTACCGAAAAATGTAACAGTGACCTCTTGAATTGTTACTCAGATATACTGGTTTACCTTTTAGTCATCAATATGACATCAAGGGCCTACAACATGCAAACTGTGGTATACAAAAGTATTGCACCGGTGCTGTACATGAAATCTTGCAGCCTCTCTCTTCTTCTTGGCCAGCTGCTGATTACCATATACGCATTGGAAAAAAATATGTTTCTGCTGTATAGAATGGCTGGGAAATAATACAGACACTTTGGAAACTCTAGAGCTCCCTTTGCAAGCTTTCAAACAAAGCCCTTTGATCTAACCACGTGCCTGCTCTGTGTCCCAAATTTCACCCCGTGGGGCTTTCTGCTTTAAGAACACCCTCAGCTGGGGATACTTTACGTTGACTGCATTGAAGTTCATCGGAGCACGCACCTTACCATATAACATATCCTTTAGCTTTTACAAGTCTGTAAAGATGGCTGACTGCAAAAATAATCATGTGTCAATACAGCAAAATTAAATTAAGGCACACAGAAGGTTATCAATATTGTATTATATCAGAATTACAGTCCTTTGGAACTGAACGTTTTGCTGCTGGCAGTGCAAGAAAAGCTAAGTTGTGTATTTATTGTTGGGTGCTGAGGGTTCAGTATGGAAATCAATATAATAAAAATTTTCACGGTGTCAAGTTCTTTTTAGTTGCTCCCAAATTATTGGAAAGTAAAAAGGCAAAAAGTTAGTTTCGTATTTAAAACTGCTTTCCTGAGGTTTACTTCACCTTTCTAGCTATATTTTTCTTTCCTCTAAAAATGTAAAATGAATACAAATGCAGTAAGTATTGTATATTAAATACAGAAAATTAGCAACATTGTTTTCTAGTTTTTATGTTTGCAAGTGTTTTTCTCGATACCCTGGGTATTCTAGAAAGTTGACATACGCACACACAACCAGACAGAAACATAAGCACATCCACACCCTTTCAAGCACCTTACCATATAGCTTTAGTTTTATAAAAATCTAACCTCATTTGTCCTGATTTCTCTTTTCTGAAGTACTTTATTGCTTACCTAGGATGAAGTCCATTTAAAAAAATAAAAAATCGAGTGATCACTTTTTCTTTCAAAGGCGTAACATTGTTGCAATTGCTATGAATGCTACATGGTTCGGCGCCAGTTTGTCTTTACTGAAATCTTGGTTTTGTTTTAGGCAAATTGTGCTTTAATTCAGCCATAATGGCTCTCAGTCATTCACAAAATGCAGTAATTTCCCCAAATGTTACTTGACCCCACTGTTGCACTAACATGCATGGAACTTGTGTATTCCTAAAGATTCTGCTGCTTTCATCTTCCATCTTTTAGGAAGCTGAGCACACTTTATTGATTGTTTTTTCTTGATTGGCTATAAATATGATTAGTAACATTTCTGGGTATATAGAAACAGTAAAAGTGCATGTTTTGGAGTCAAACACAAAATGACAAAACATCAAACTCTGAAATGCATATTTTCTGTCTTCACTCCTAACCAACCAAAAAATTCTCATCAAAACAATGCAAATAAAGCTTCAGCTTATTGTAAAGGTCGGTAAGTGC
Source organism: Charadrius vociferus (assembly GCF_000708025.1). NCBI lineage: Eukaryota > Metazoa > Chordata > Aves > Charadriiformes > Charadriidae > Charadrius > Charadrius vociferus. The sequence goes on along the minus strand of NW_009649040.1, from coordinate 268,479 downwards.
CTTTCAGAGCAGGATACAAGTAGTTTGTACTAACGAGGCCTCCGGTGAGCCACCAGACACAGGAATCCAAAAACTATTAGCTCAAGCATCCAAACAGATTTCAGCTTCTGGAGGAAAGCTCTCGACAGAAATGACTGCAAAGTTAACCAAACGGCAAAGCCACGAAGGATTTTATAACCTAGAACCAAACCTTTGTGCTGCCCCTAGAAACTATAAGGAACCAGGAAAGTCCTTTACAAAACATAGTTATATACACTGCAGGTGTGACTCAGCTTTAAATAAAAACAGCAGCTACCTTTACATTATGTGACATTCCGAATTAGTCTTTAAGCACTTTATAAGATTACGAGTGCAGTCCAGCCGGGGACAGGCACAAAATCAACAGCAGTGAGGCCTGTGGCTGAGCAGAACAGTTAGCATCATAAATACGCCATAGCTAATACACTGTGACAAAGGGAAAAAAACATGGAAATATTTAACAGATTAAATAAGAGCTACCATACAGAGCTGGATACTATCCAGTGTCCAGACGAGACACCACAGAAGAAAATCCAACAGTCTGGGGACAATTATGGAACAAATTCTTCATACATGAATTTTCTTCCTAGCCCTCACGTGTGAGAAGGTGACTAACCCCCTGCATGAAGTTCATAAAACCCAATTATGGAAGAGAAAATTATTTAAAGAAAAAAAAAATCCATTAAGCAAAATATTAAGGATCTTGTAGAAATAAGCACAAATGTTACTTTTCTCATTATTCACATAAACGTTCTCATCCTCTTCGCCTCCAAATTATCTAATGACACTAGATGTCACATGCTTATTAGCACCATAGAAACAGATGTTCATTTTAAAAGATTTAAATGCGTTGTCTTTGTCTATCATTTGCCTGCCATTTAGTGACACATGGCAAGCAAGATTTACAGTATCTGTATCATTCCTCATTTTACACCCATCAGTTGTGTTGCTTCCCCCCCACCCTTCGATAAACAAGGTCATCTTTCAGTCTCCTGTCACACAGAAGTCCTTTCTGTAAGTATTTTCATCCATTTTTAGACATCTGATTTAGCTGGCTGAATTGCCTGGCTGGACTCCCAAGCCTCTTTCGCAGCCAGGGGAGAAAAACTAATGGGAGTCTAATTGAAATGCTCCGGCGTGCCCAGCGGAGGACTCCCTCCTCCCCACTGCCTGCACAGTGCTTCCTGCAAGGGCAAGTCTTCGCATTTCCAGGCGCCAGCTCAAAGCCACCGGGACATCATCGTGCAACGCATTGGAAGAATAAACTCTCCTGGTTCAAATTTGGGCAAAACATTTCTGAAGAGTAATTCTGTCCTGGCAGACTTGACCCAGCTTAGGTATTGCCTACACTGCTGCAGCTGAGCTGAAGCCCATGGGGTCCTACCACCCTGTTAGCACGGGGACGGACAGACAGATGTGATCCCACACCTGGAGGCCACCCTTGTGCCACCAAGGGCTGCAGCAGAACTGGGGACAGTGCAGTGCAGTGGCATTAGTCACCTAAAACTGGATTGCATGGGTGTACTCCAAAATGGCCTGCATCTGAAAATGTGTCCAGGGTGAGGATGTCACCATGCTTCACAAAAGGGGTATCATAATACACTTAATAATACTAAATTCACTTTTTATATATTTGAATGCAGTTTGTTTCTTCTGTCTTTAATGTACTTCTCCAGCATCACAGGCAGCTCCGTGAGAACTTCAGCCTGATGTGCTTCTGAAGTAGACATCCTTGCTCTAGAACTTACCAACTATTTTCTGGGGAACTAAAGTTATCCCTTCCCCTATGGACCATCTCGCAACTTTCAACAGTAAATTTTATCTGCAATTGAGCAAATTTTACTTGCAATTCTGGTGTAGTCACCTCCTTAGTTTTCTTTAAGTTCCTCACAGCTTGCTCTTGGTTTTGCTAAATAGCTTGGTATCACAAATTCCTGTGGCCTCACCAATTTTTCCCGCAATCCCTAAGTATAATGAACACAGCAACGCTGTTTGAGAAACAAAACTCATCTGTGCTTTGTATGATTTAACATATTAGCATGTGATTACTTTTCTTTTTTTTTTTTTTTCTAAATTTCTACAAAGCTATAACTAAGATGGATTAATGTTTAATGGTAACACTAAGACAAGGACATTTGAAATTCTGAGTTAGTAGATCCTGGTAACTCCTCGGCTTCTGTTAGCTTTTCCATTACCCTAATGCTATATGAACCTCTTCAATATTACAGTGTTCCTTATTTTGCAGTGCAGATAGCTAACGAGTGATGAATACACGCGCTTTTTTTTTTTTTTTTTCTTCAAATGGAGCCCCATTTCATTGCATTCTATGCCAGAACAGGCTGCTATTTCATAATACGCGCTTCTATGCATCTAGTGAAGGAATGGGAAGGAAGGGGAAGGAAGGAACACTGCAGTTCCACCTGTAACTGACCACTAGATAGATGAGGAGGAGAAAAAAACCCCTCATAGTGGCATTCTGTCCTCTGCTGGGATGTTTATTCCAGACGGGCGCCCCGAGCTACGAGCGCATCTTTGCATTTTGTTTCTCCCGTCGGAACCCCGCTCCGCTCCCCCAGATCCCCCTCACGAAGGCCGGCCCAGTGTCGCCTGCCC
>NW_009649040.1:248664-264962 GCF_000708025.1 Charadrius vociferus | reverse complement strand
GGCGGAACCTCGCATTGCTTTGTCAAATCCGGCAGCTGCTGGGAGCGATGTCCGCTTTGCGATCTGCTGAGCGAAGGCGATTAAGATGCTGGCCTGGTCCTTTACAAAAATAAAACGTTCGCGGTGGGAGTTGCAGCATTCGCTGAAGTCACTCCGGTTGTCCCTAGAGCCGTATTTCCTTAAACTTGGCCTTCAGCTGCACCTGGGCGAGTTGAAGTTCAGCTTTACGCAGGGCTCCGCTGAACTGGGGAGCCAGCGGTCAGAAGGCCAAAAATCTGCTTTTCCACACCTGATTGAAGAGCCTAATTTTACACTGTTAGCACTTTCGTTCCTCCTCATATTTTTCTTTAAACTTTTTCATACCAGTTAGCCATTCACCTTTCACTCATGTTTCATTTAGGCATTGTAAAGTTAAAATTAATTTGGTTTATGATTAAAAACAAGTCATAAGACTTTTATCTTTTCCTTTTTTTTTATCACCTTCTAGTATATGCTATGAGTTTGTACTCAGGGCCATTCAGTGAAATCTCTTTGCTTACCTTGGTGGAATAATATGTAATAGACATGATGGACATATACAAATGGATAGCTAAGTTTCTTTGACCACTTTATTACTGCATCAAAATAATGGAGTCTGCTGAAACAGTTGACAGCGTTAGACTGCAGGACCCGGCCTATGCTTAAAATGTATTGCCCTTTTGTAATGTTTTTGGGTCTACTTGGGTGCCTCATTATTTATTCTTAATTTTCTTTTAATGGGACAGTTGTGATGTACCTACTAATGCCAGCAAATCTTTAGATTCCTATATAAGGTTCATTATGCCACAACAGCAGCTAATAAAGACAGGTTATAATATAGAACGCTTTGTTTCTCTTCTGTGATCGTAGAGCTTTCCACCTGTTAAGTCTTTCCCGTGTCTCTTCTTAAATACACCGTCATTTTGGCTATTTGGAGATGGAAAATAAATTTGGGGTTTTTTTTCATATCTGCAGGATACTTGCAAGGCAGTAATAGTTTGTATTGCTTGCCCAGGGAACCCTAGCTGACTGAAGGTGCCTTATGCTTTTCTTGAGCGTGAAAGCTATACAACAAATACCTTCTAATAACTGCTTGAGCAAACTGCCAAAAGAAGAAAACGAATGTGCAGACAAGCACTTCCTTTATTGAGAGTGTATTTCTGTGCTCTCCCTGGCTAGTGACATGCAGTTTGGCAAAGTAGTGTAAATACTTCTAAGAAATGTTTATTGGTGAAGTAATTCTTCATAAATAAACCTGCTTGAAATTATAAGAACATGTTTTAAGACATGAATTTCCTAATCATGGAATACAGAGCAGTATTCAGTCATGATGTGCTTGCTGCCAGAAATTTAAAGAAAGCCAGTGAGGGGAAGAAGCTTCCTAGCTAGTTATCTGGGGTCAGTTTGAGGAAGTAGGAAACAACATTTGACAGTTGTAGCTTTTTCTGCAGATAGAGAGTTTTGTTCGGAGGTGGTGGGATGTTCATTTCGAGTTAGCTCAGGTAAGAAAGTAGCTAATTTAAGAGCAGCAAAAAATCTTGGGTTTAGCAATAATAATTATGGAAGAAGATAGAGCTTTCAGATATAAATTTTTGAATGGTAATCAAAAAGAGTTGACTCGCTTTGCTCACTGGAGTAAGCCATGTTGTGAATTATGTTCCTGTTGTCTTCTCTAGTGGATCTAGTACATTTAAATTACCTTTGTTTAGTGAAAATGGTGTTCAAATACTGTCTTCTTGCATTGCTAAAGGAGCTCCTTTTTCACTCAAAGCTGAATTCAAATCCAAAGGTTTTTTGGGGTTGTTTTTTTTTTGTAGATTTTTAATACAACAAAATGCTAGAGCTAATAGGGTGAATACATATCTTTGAGTGCTATAACTACTTCAGTGCGTACATCCACCTGGCTACAGAAGAAGATGCCAAGCTAAGATTAAACTAGTTTAAACTCACGTAACTCAATGTTTAATCGCCTGTGTTAGCCTTTCTTTTGTGAATGAACAATATCAACAAAACAAAGCCCCAAGAAATGCCAGCAAATGTCACCCTTAGAGTTGCAAAGTCAACTTGAGTCAAAAAATGGTCCATTTGAAAGACTCCTCTGGTTGTATCGATGTGGTCCAGCTGATGGACCATGAGCCAAATTTGATGTGGAGAATACTTCCCTCTGACCTGCTGCCCCTTCCCAGGCAGAACCCAGAGTCCTTCTTCCAGGACTAGATGTAGCCCCAAGAGCTGAAGGCCACCAGCCTGCTCACGGTCCAGCCCAGAAACCCAGTGTTGCTGTGGCCACCGCTTCTGTGGTGCGGGAGGGGAGGCAGCAGCTGCCGGTTTTGACAGCTTTCACAAATGGTCACTTGCTCTGTATGGTGGTTTCTGAACGCTTACTTTATGGCCTGGTAAAAAGCAGTGTCAGACATGTAACAGCTACACATATGGTCAAATCTTTACTTTGAATCTACAAAATGTGTTACTCTTAATTTATTTTTTTTTTTATTATCTCATATTGGGCAACTCGTCCAACAGCTAGTCACTGTTTTGACTATTTGATTGGGTTTTTTCCTCATCTCCAAACTGTGGACAGTAAGAACAGTTTGTTATGTTTTGCAAAAGTAAATTATGAAGTGTTGGGATGACATAGTGATAAAAGCCCATGAGGTAAGGGGGTACATGTACCTCCCTTTTGCATGAGCAAAATATTATTGGCATAAAAATATATTGAATAATTGTTTGCTAGATTAGAGTTTTTCTGTTAATTGCTGAGGTGGATTATGGATTCTAAGTTTTAAATTCACCTTTTATAACCTATTAACCTTTTAGAGTGACTAGAAAGAGGATGCATATGGGTTTGACAGATGGAATACCTCATAACATTGGGGGTTTGGGGATTTGTATTTTTTTTCCTCCTTAAAATAGTCCTAAGTCACAGAATTTTCATACATGGATAATTGTAGCAGAGCACCACTGCTTGCTTGTTTTGGTGTTACAACAAGAAACTTTATGCAGAATTTATTGAATCTACTATCATCAATTTTGAGCAGAACTTTAAAGGCATAAGATCAGTCATCCCAGAGAGTAAGAGCTGAAATTTAATTACATTTTCTGTATCCCAAGGAAGAATATTTCAGCAGTCATGATACTGTACTCAGTTTGCAAAATCATTGCTCAGGGAGGGGAATTATTTTAAGGAACATGGTCTCTTTGTGGATGAGTTCTTTCTGCCACAGTATAACTCAAATTGAAAGCATTTACCTGAGTTTTTCTCCCAGACTGAATCAACTTGGTTTAGTTAAATATTTTATATTTTTAGAAACCAGCCAGAATTATTTTTTCAGTGAGTGAGAAAATGTTTCTGTGAAGAACAAAAAGGACAGATTTTGGTATCGTAACGCAACTGATGAATTTTATATTTATTTTCTCATATTCAAGGCTTATATGAATCCCATAGCTATGGCCAGAGCACGAGGTCCTGCCCAAAATTCAGGACCAACAATACAAGACTACTTGAACAGGCCAAGACCAACATGGTAAGTGGCAATGCTTGTCTGTCCTTCCGGCTTTCTGAGTAACAGATTTGTTCCCTCTTACTATGATGACACTGTTACCTACCTACTCCCCAGAATACCCATGAACACATTTTGAAAGATTCCTTGTCTCTATGAATTCAGTCTCATCTTTTTAAAACAATAGGGTTTCATTTTGAAAGACGTATTTCTCATTTGTCTTTAAATATTTTGGCAGCTTTCTCAGAAGAGGAAAATGTTGGTCATTTTACTTTCACAAATCCTAATACCTAAAGCCTGCAGATTTATTTAATTTTTAAACAAAGTAATCTCTAGAAAAACATTTTGCTGGTATATTCTTAGAATGCAGTTTACCCTACCTAATAAAATCATCACTTTGAGATATTATCAACAACTTACTTTACGTTCAGTCCATTTTGCCTCCTCTCATAAGACATTAGAGAACAATTTACCTAATTGCAAAGTTAGCTTTAGATCTTTCAGAGGGATTTAGCTACCATACTTAAGTTATTAGGGTTAGGTTACCATATGCATAACATCTAAGATACTTTCATTCTTCTTTCTGTTGGAAGTTCAGCCAAAGCTAAACTTCAAAAAACCCTATGAAAAGTTAGATGCTGAAGCAGGTATTTTTAATTTTGAAAATGATGATCTGTCATCATTTTTATGTAGGGAAGAAGTGAAAGAGCAACTAGAAAAGAAAAAGAAAGGATCCCGGGCTTTGGCTGAGTTTGAAGAAAAGATGAACGAGGTTGGTAATGTTATTAGTATGTTAATACTTGATTCTTCTTATATGCTACTTTTTCTCCATTTTCGTTAACAGTACCAAGTAGCCATAAGATTTCACTTCACTCAAGCTTTAGTGAATAAATTTTTTTTTTTAATTTGTATTCGATGTTAAGGTTACCCTGTAACCAATGAAGAGCTACGCTATATAAAAAGTTTTGAAAATGGCTGCTGAATAATGCTTGAACTTTTCATAAATGTAGATGTAGTTATAAAAATGCATATGTGTATATTAATAAATGAAACTCAGGCATTTTCCAGTATGATAAAGTCTGTTGTGCTAATCTTCACTTGTCTAAGGTCACACAATCCAAATATATCAGAAAGAGGTGTATTACTGGAAACAGACATCTTTGGCAAGGAATGTACATCTACTATTGGTACAGGAGAAGGCACAAAGATATACCAATAGGACTATAAAGTACTTCTTTCTCATCCCAAGCTGGTTACGTTCCATGCTGGTTCCCTACTGTAAATGCAGCTGTTCTGATGCTTGCGTTCAGTACCTACTGGACATCAGTACTATACAAGTTTCACACATAACTCCTGTTGTATACATAGGAAGAAATTAGTATATGATGAATTTAACTGTACCTTGTTGGGTTCTGGTATCTTGGGATAAGCTCCAAGCAGTAGTCTTCATCAATGTGTGCGAGTTTCTGGTTGAAATAGATTATGCTCCTCCTCTGTTACTGGAAGGGTGCAGTCCCTCTGCTCTTGCTGTACCTCTTTGCCTAAGAAGTTGTACCAGTATTTGGAGGGTCATGGGGTGCTATTCTGAAAGGATTGTTGTTCTGTGAGTTTTAGCTTGGTGAGTTGTGTTTAGTATTTTATCATATTCCTTTCCTGCTTTTGTCTTTGCTTTAGTATGAAGTAATTGAAGCTGGCATGGGTAGAAGATAACAGCCTTTCAGTATGGCAAAAGGGTAGGAAGGGATGCAGGGAATCATGAAATGGCCATGAGTTCTTCCTAAAGCTCCTAAGAACAAATCTCTGAATGGTTGAAAAGATTACAAGCCTCTGAATGAGGTGGTATCTCTCCTATTTTACTGACAGATGTTGTGCTTTTTTGTTTAAGACATAACACTAGCACAGTCTCAAAATTATAGAGAACACCTGCCTAATGAAGCACAGGCTGTTGTTAGATACCTGTCAGGTAGCTCTGGGTAGCTGGTGTATCAGAGTACACAACCTGCCGCAATACTGCGTAGATGCTTCCTTGGACGATGGAAACACATTATGCACAGCACTGTATCCTGCCTAATCTGCCATGTCTCTCAGCAGCACTGTTCTGCTAATTCACAGAATGCTGACTTAGGGATCTGTGTATCATACTGCATCGCACAGGTATAATCTTACTTAATTCCTGGTATCTCTGTCCTTTCAGCACAGCAGGTGGGTTATCGTTGCTTTGCCGATACAATACCAATATAGCTTCAATGTGAGGAAAGGGAGGGTCAAACAATACTAATAAAGAAGGCATCACATGATGTGTCTGGTGCAGGAATAGCGCAGATTGAAGCTTGCAGCCTTTCAGTCTGATAGGAACGGGTTGGATGTTTCAAGCTTCTGAAGGGGGGGATTTTAGGTAGACCTAGAAAGCTTGTGAGGGACTGAGAAGGAGGAATGAGAGGAGACTTTTATCTGTGCAGTGTGCTTGGCCTAACAAAAACAAGAGCGTTTCTATGAAGATGTTTCTAATAATTTAATACATTATTGACACCGACAAGGCCCAGAACAGACACTAGAGACACCCATACATTGAAGAAGGGCCAGGAGAATTTGTCTTGAAATTTTGCTATTTTGGCATAGTTTAAAAATCACCTGAAGCAAATTTTCTGGGAGGATGCCCTGGCTTTCTAAAGTGCTCTACCAAGGGCACTGTGATACAAAACCAGAAGTATCATAATTGGTGACCTTCAAGATAAATGACAGTCTCTTAGATCCAAACGACTTGACCATTAAGATGTGAACTAACATAGTATTTCGTTCAATATTAATCTTCTGTAAAATCAAATGCATTATAGCCTTGTTTAACATTATATGTTGTTTATTTTCTGTGGGTTTTGTGAAAACTATATAACGTGAGATAGAGGACAAGATTTTGAAAAAGGTCCCTTAAAGAAAACTGTTTGGAAATTATGCTCATGTCACTGTTTCTGTTTGGTTTTGTTTTCAGAACTGGAGGAAAGAACTGGAAAAACACAGGGAGAAATTACTGGGTGGAAACGAGAGTTCCTCCAAAAAGAAGGAGGTAAGTTATTTTCAATTTCATTCAATCTATGTTTGGAACTGGATTTATCATTGATGCTGCCAATAAAGAATGTCATAAATACCTTTTAAAAGCAAAGTACATACATCTAAATGCACAACAGAAGAACATGATGCCAAAGTAATATTTGTTTTATTCTATTTTTAAGAAAAAGAAAAAGGAAAAGAAGAAATCTAATAGGGTGAGCAAAATTTTCAGTTTTCTGATTTTTTTTTATTTTTTTTTTTTGCTTGGAGTTTGTTTCTATTTGTCATTTAAGCTGTCTTGGAAACAATATAGCTGTAACTTTGAATTTAGCTGTTAAATTGACTGATTTTTATTTGAGAGAGGTGGCTTACATTCTGTATAAGGAGAATTTTACTTCTGCTTAAGGGCAGGAAAAGAGTATTAAATATATATTATTAAATAAAAAGTGTTAGAAATCACTTTTTACAGTTTTATTTAAGAAAATCAATGTAAGACCAGCTTCTTGGAAGTAAAATTTCATTGATAATACTTTGCAAATGAAGAGATTTTAAAGGAAGTGTTTGGATAGACTTTTGACTATTTGCCAGACAAAATGCTGCATCTCACAAGCTTCACTTTTTGTTGTGTTTGGTCAAGTTGTCTTCATCTTCCTCTTCTTCATCAAGCTCTGATTCTTCCAGCAGTTCATCTGATTCAGAAGATGAGGTAAGAACTAATTTACTGGAATCTAACATGTTTTGTTCATGAGGCTTATTTCACAAAGATTTTGGTAATATATTTTAGAATATTGTTTGAGGGCTCAGTTTGCATAAAACTATTTAATTCTTATGCATTTGGTACATGTAATAAAGTTGTGAATTTTAGCTATCTATCTGTTCAAGAATTTCTTTATGAACAGTATAAACTTTGAATGGCTGGTTTGTAAACTGGATCTGTTTCTGTTTTAGCATTCAATTGCATGCTTTTTCAGTAGAATCCCCCATCTAATCATGAAAATACAGGCATACCATTTTTACTTTTTAGCAAAAATCTTTGTTACAGATAATCAGATTCTGCAGCACGCATCTAAATAATAAACAGAATCTAGAGAACCTGGATTTTTCACCAGTTTACATTTTTTCAATGCAGAAGAGTTATGAAGGTCCTCCACTAAAAGAATCAGTTGTAGTATACTTTATTCCTCAAGAGAACATGATAACATGTAGGAATTTGGTGTTTCCTATTCTTTACATTTAATGTAATTCTTTAATTCTAGTGAGAATAAATTCAAGGGTGTGTTTTTCTTTTCTCCTACAATATTTATGGGTAGGATAAAAAGCAAGGGAAGAAAAGAAGGAAAAAGAAGTATCGCTCCTCACGGAAATCTTCAACAAGCTCAACTTCTGAATCAGAGTCGGACAGCAAGGTAAATATGCCGATGTGTTACCCTTGGCAAGTGTTCTTGATCTGTGTCATAGACACAAACATTTCTGACTTTTGTATATTGATATCTTTTTATCTTCCCCATTTAAGGCCATGCATTCTTATTGTAGCTGAGCTGCACTCAGATGCAATCTTCAGATGCAATCTGGAATCTACCTCCACTGGCCACACCTGGCAGAAATAATTTGATCCTTAGATGAACGTGCTTTATTCCAGCAATTTCTAGCTATTTTTCTGAATTCAGACATAAGCAGCTTTTGTGCTGCTCAAATGTTTAGTTTTAATACTACATTAACACTTAAAAAAATAAATGTTCTGTGAAATTCTTGTAAATATGCTATTTAATTGAACACCATCTGGTGAAAATACAGACATTACTGGGTATCACTGGCCAGAATATTGCCTTTCTAAATATGCGTGGACTGTTTTCCCGTTGGAGAACTAAGCCTTTCCCAAATGCATATAAAATTGAGGGTGTCTTTTTTTTTTTTTTCTTTTTCTGAAAGTAGAGCAATGTACATACACAGGCTTACTGAATGAACAAAAAAGTGGAGAAGATACATGAGGCATTTTGTTCTGTTGCGTTAGCATTTTTCTGTGTTACAGTGAATAGTAACTGTACTTCTTGTCTAAATATTAATAATATAGCGAGTTGTTACGATTCTCCGTGTAGACTTTATCACAGGCTTTCACCAGAATACCTAATTCAGTGCGGTATAAATTGTGATGAATCACTGTTTGCTACACCTATGAATTTGTGCTAATGGGAGTTTGAAAACATATGCTACATAAAGGGACAGAGAGATACCCTTACTGCTGAAATTGGAAGGCACAAAACTCTGTGGAAATACCAGCTTAACCCCTGCCTGATAGCGGAGGCGGGCATGGATAGAGAATAAAGACTCCAGACTATTAGATGTTAGACACGTGTTGTATGTGGTTACCTGATTCCATGCAGACCTTTTCACTCTGCTAGTTCAGGAAATTAGCAGCTGCGTGAAAATTATGGCTTTTTCATATTTTTCCTGTTAACTGCAAGGTAGGAAGAACAACTTGGAAGAATGACCTTCAACAGACAGAAAAAGACAATGGGTCGGACAGCTTTGGGGATTTCTATCTTTTTCCTGAAATAATTTTGTCATGGTTTATCTTTTTTTTTTCTATTTAGGACAGCACAAAAAAGAAAAGGTCAAAGGAAGATTATGAAAAAGAGAAGGTATTCTTACTCTTGAAATACTTGCATCAGAACTGCATTTTACATATATAATGGACTTCTCTTTTTTTTCTTTTTTTTTTTTAATATTGAATTCCTCTATTTACATTTATAGAAGTTTTCTGTCCAAAATTACACAGTCAGAAGGTACTCAGTACCCACAATTTGAGGTAGACTTTTAGGTTAGTCTGGTTTAGTAATTGTTGTTCGTGGAAACTGCTGGATCTGTTCTTGTTATGAAGGTAAATGAAAAAAGTGTCTAATTTGCTGTAGTAGGTCAGCTGCATTCTAGTATTTTGGGGTTTATCTTGAGCAGTCGCATTGAGCACAAAATATGTCTGATGATATTTCAGTGGCGTGCCTGGTAGGATAGTGGCTTGTTGCTGTAAATTAAGGAACAACAAGCAGAGGATATGTTTATCTAAATATAGTCATAATTCTAGATATTGTACTTATGATGGCTTTGGAAAATTCCAGAGAAAAATGTATTAGCTTATGAAAAATTACCTTATTCTGTCTCTTCTCTGAGCATGAAAACCCTCTCTCCTTCCCACCACCTCACCATTTTGTACACACATCTGAGGACTTCCTTCCTTCTGTTATGTTTAATGCAAATAATCTGGTTCACTTAAATTTTAGTTATTTCTACCTGATGTGTAAAGTAACAATGCTTTGAAGATTCCAGCCTAGTCTTTCTGTCCAGTTACCTTTCTTGCCACATCGGCCTGTACTACTACAGTCAACAGTATTGACTTTGATGTACGAATTCTCCATTGCGTAAGGCAAATGTGTTGATTCCCCCCCCCCCAACTTGGTCCTGCTTCCATTTCAGAGTTTCCATTTCCCACCAACTCCTTTTACCTTTGAGTAGCTTCTCTTCAAAGACCAAGTGTCTACCATAGCCCCTTATTTTTGGTTAAGCTGTGATGCTACTTTTACACATTTTCTGAAAGCAAAGGGCATTTGAGGACTAGAGGTCTTCCCCTGACTGAAAATGCCCTATCTCTGAAAGGGGCTGCATGATGCATACTTTTCACAGGTACTTTTGGGAAAGGCTTGAGGTACCTATAATAGACTAAGTAGCACAGCTGAGATGTGTGATCCCACCTTGCAAGAAGATGATTAGGAAGATGATTTCTGTTTCTGGCCTTAGAAATTGAATGGAAGAAAATAGCTTCAGTCTTAGGCACACTTTGCAGAGGGAGTCCAGAGCAGAGGGAGTGGGGTGGGGCGAAGGAGAACAATCTCATGCAGCATCAAAAATAAAAAAAAATTAAAAATTTATTAAAAAAAAAAAAAGACTGTCCTTTACATATACTGAGATTATATATAAAGTGTTGAAGTGCAGCTGGCAGGGACAGCTTGTCCTGGTTGGATACAAATACAGAGGGAGCTTTTTCTTTTAATTTCATCAACAAAGCAAGAGTCTGAAGCTGCAGTGCTCATATGTGCATATTGAGACATCTCCATCTACTCAGTAGTATTTAAAAATGGTGAAACATTTTATTTTCAAATGCTTACTCCATGTGTTATTACTTAAAATAAGAGACTACACTGTGTATTATTCCTCTCACTTTTAGAAGGCTGCTGTATCTTGGTAACGAGAAAGGAATATACAGAAAAAGATTATTTCCACTAAAAGCATTTTAACAGTTGGTAGGGTAATTTGTTGATGATGAGTAATTAGTTTAATGTCAATAATATTTAAAAATATTTCACAACTTAGAAATAATATTTCAATCTAAGTTTTAAGCAGAAGTTTTATAAAATTTGAAAGGCTTGACTTTACTCACAAATATATTACTTTGTGTAGGAAGGCAAAAATCACCACAGGAAAAGGAAGAAAGCCAGTCGTGCTGATGGACCTTTATCATCAGAATCCTTATCAGAATCGGATCAGACAGAGGAGGTCAGTTTTCATAATGCTCAATTTCAGAATTCGTAATGCTTTTAGCTTACTGATTCACATGAGTGAATGAATGAACTAGCTTTGACTTAATATATAGTTGAAACTGTTCTGCTTTGTACAGTTGAGTGCACTACATTCGAAGTTGTTTGTATTTTTCTCTTTAATAAAACCTTTCAGTAAGAATTGTTTAGTACAGCTCCTATCACCTGCAAGTCACTTTCAATTAATTTGCTTGAAAATTTTCAACTTTTTATGGATATTTTAGAGCTCAGTGAAATGAGACTAAGTGATGGGTATGGTGTCCTTCACAAGATCTCAGATGTTTGTGAATAGATTGGCAGATTTCAAGAGGGCTAAAATTTTTTGCTCCTTGTTCCTGTGAATTATAAAATTTTGTATGTAATAATCTTATCCTTGTGTATGTCTACTTTGAGGATTTGTACTTTTGTAGGATTGCAAAATTTGGGAAGGTTCCAATGTGCTGCCGTTTTTCATTAAGAATTTTTACCATATTATTGGCTTAGTAATTTTACCTTCATATCTCTGCTGTTTCTTGTTCTGCTGTTTACTAAAGTGTGTTCGCAAATCGGATATTGATAGGGTAATGTATATTCTAGAATATGACACACATCAGCAGTGTTTCTTCATGGGTTATTGTTCAGTAACAATACCCGTGACACCACTGTTGTGCTATCATTCATTTATGTGTAATAAAAGCTCAGACTTTTATTTAAAACAGCACTTGCACAGCTGCTCTCCCATTACATTCAATTTAAATTATTTTTTTTTAGGTGCAAGCGAAAAAGAAGAAAAACAACGAGGAAAAAGAGAAAACAGCAAGTATCCTTCTTTACTCATACTGTAGTTTTAGAATATCAATAATCTGTACTTGGTTAATTTCCAATTTCACATTTTTCAGTAATACAAATGTTTTGTAGGAAAAGTCTACTGTCACATGTATCTAAATTAACAATTTTGCTATTTACCTTCTGAAGTCACTTTTTCAATCCTTGAATTAAAGGAAGAATTTGTCACTATTTTACCTATATAGATATCTATGATTTGAGATTTATAGAAACTTAATGCTTATTGTAGCACATATTTTACTCTGTATCAACCTACTAGAACTACTATCATCTGTGTAGTATTGGGTAGGATCGCAGTTTGCTACACAGACGTTATTGCTGTTCCTTTGTTAGTGTTGTGTATAATTCTTCCTTGGTAAGCCCCCTCTACCAGACCATGAAAAGGGTCTTGGGATATAACCGCTGCAACATCTATACTACTATATTTTTTCCCCCAACCAAATAAAAAGCTGTCAGCAACCTGTTACTTTTCTCAGTGTTGTTGATTTATTTCTGTTGGTGAAAGTGAGAGGAAGGTTCAGCAATGATTTATATAGAACCCAGATTCATCAGATGTACCTGAGGCTCCTCAGTTAGGAGCATAGTGGTTTTGAGATCCAAAATGCCCACTCGAGATGTCTAGGTATCTTTCTATCTCCCCTGTCAGCAAGTGTTCCTAATTAGATGTCTCAGTTGTCTAGATGAGTTAGGGCAAGGGGAAGGCTTAGATTAGTCACCTAAAAATGCAAGCATAGGAGTATCGGCAATACTCAATACACATTTTCCATGGAACTTGTTTCTTTTTTCATAATCATATAAGCTGTTTGCCATAAAATCTCTAATCACTGATCGTGGGGTTTTTTTCTTAGATGAATTGTATGTATACGTAGTATGTATAAAACAAAGCTTTTATACTGAGATTGGTTTGTTTATGTAATGTCGCACCTATTCAAGAATTCCAGTTTAAATTCTGCTTGTAAAAAGGCAAGATTGTATCTCTCAGCTTCTGTATTACAGTGATCACGATAATAACTTTGGGACTATGTTAATAGAGTGTATTCATATTTACAACTGAGATCCTAATTGTTTTATCTTAAACAAGGTGCAAGTGCTGGAGATTCTAGCCAGGTGTAGTTGAACTATTTAATTTTGCACAGTAAATATAAGCACTTACTTCAAAATCTGTAAACATCCTAGTTATTCCCAACTATATAAGATGTCACTGCTTGTCATAGCACTTCCTTAGTATGTTCTCGGAAACCTATAAAGCATTGAAAATCATTTAAAAGATTAGGAAATGTAATAGTGACAATGATGAGAGGTGTGAAATAGCCAGACCGTGATGGAGATAAATTGAAGCGTGCTTATAATATTGCAAATTACTGGGTAAAATACAAATTTTCTTTTTGTAATTTCTCAATAGGCTTTCATAGAAATCTCTTTCAAAATGTCTTTGTAAAGATATCCTTTCCGTGCTCTCATTTTTGCATTTGCAGAATTTAATAGATGGCAATCTTCTCATACAATAACTTCCATTTAATTTTATTAATTTTTTTTTAGGATAAAACAAAAAAGAGAAAGAAGCACAAGAAACATGGTAAAAAGAAGAAAAAGAAGATTGCTGGCTCAAATTCAGATTCGGAATAATATTAAAAAAACCCCACAAGACTATCAACAGAAGTGCAATGACTAAAGGAAACTTAAACTGTGAAATGACAGCAAACTTTACCAAACTGCATGAGTTTTCCTGTGTTTTAGAAATACTCCCAATCTTTCAGTAGCCAGCCAGATGCAGCTGTGCTGGGAAAGACCATTGTTATTGCCTGCTGCTTAATACATGAGGTACAACTTTTATAAAATTCCAGTAAGCAGTGTTAGATGTTTGAAACAATATGAGATGGTAGTCCAGCTGAGGTGTAAAATATTGGAAAATAAGAGTTAAACTTTTTAGATAGTAAAGGTAGTCTTTTAAAGCATTAGTAATAGTCTTTATTTGTAAATCAGGACAAATAAAATCCCAAGTTCATCCTGCAGGTTAATATTATACACCAGCTTGTAATATTTTATGTCTGCTAATGGCATTTACAAAATAAGAAATTAATGATAACATTTAAAATGCTGCCTTTGTAGAAATGTTTATCATCTGCCCCATTACCGTCTTCATGCTTATGAGAAAGGGAATGCTACCATTTTGGCTAATTGAACAGGGTGCCTTTGCCTTTGATTCTTGCAAATCTCTGCTATTTTTAATCTGTGCAGCATCTCTGATTCCAGGGAAGCCAGAACTATTGTCCACAGGCTTTTTCTGAATAAGCAGTTCGGGGCTTCTAAGCATGTGCTTCTGCATTAAGCAAGAGCAATGACATTTTGCAGTATAACTGACATTCAAAACCTGAAGATTTTACCTCTGAAATAGCGATAGATCTTTGCTAGTAAATACGCGTATTTCATTTAATGTAATTCTGGTTTAGTTGAACACTTCTTGCAAACACTGGTAGCTTTCTTTGTGTTATCTTTAGAATTGTTTTGCATGATTTGTACCATTTTTAAATTAACAAAATGCAGGTAATCATTTGTTGTAACCAGTTCTATGAATTATGTTCCACATGCAGAGTTTCATGTATGTATTTAGTTATTCTTATAGTTAAGTTCATTGCTGTGTTTAAGTGCAGACTTGCTGAAGATATTTAGCATGTAAAAAGCAGGGTTTTGATACCTTAACAGCTTCATATTGAAGCTGATTTTACTCTAGGCAAGTTCAGTGGCAGACCTGTTACGTGATGTGTCTTGTTAGATAAAAAAAACTACTGCCAGAATCTCATTAAAGATACTGTTTAAACAGTTTGTATTTATATTTTTGTACTTGAGGGCTACAGAATGTTGACCTACATCATAACGCTGTTGTACTTTAAATTAGTTGCTTTACAAATTGAAAAAAAAAAAACCTTTTATAAATTAAATGTGCACACAAGAAAACACAAGCAACCATTCAATATTAATTTTTATGTGACATTCTCATTATATCTTCCATTGAAGTACCCATTGCTGGGCCTCCTGTGAGCCTTTAACACTGCCCATCCATCCCGAGTGGTCAACAACTATAGACTGTACTCTTGATCCACCCCCTTTTTCATTGCACGGGTGCTAACTTAGAACTTACCTCTGTTGCATACAGATGTTCCAAATATTGTATTGCCAAGAATTTCAAGATCTTTAAGACCCTATTAGTCTGCAAACTGTACCTAAAAACTGGGATAGAAAGATGATTTCATATTGCCATTCTACAGAGAAATTGACTTTTCAAGTTAAGTTCTTGGGGGGGGAAAAACAGCCACTGAGTTGCAGCAATATCCCTCTTAGTCCAAAATATTTGATCAAAATATTTTTACTGTTGGGCTTGATGTTGCCGATTCTAGATGCTGTTTTGTCAGTGAGGTTAAAATAAACGCAAGATACAGTGAACATTAGGGATTTGGTTTGGGGGTTGTGTTTGGTTTTGTTGGCATTATTTTCTTTTCAAGTTGTGGTGTTGCAGTTTTGGTAAAATAACTTGTAATGAACCATAGCATAAATGCTCTGTCCTGTGTGATACCTTATTTGATTTTTATACAACTACCTGCAGCAGAAGGAAATAAAAATGGAAATGAGAGCCCCAGTCTTCCAAATACATAAGCCGGTATGTCATTTTAATTGTCTGAATACAGCTGTTTTTACAGCAGGTCACCTGTGTGCTTTATGTGCTGCCGTCATGCTTTGGAAGTGGTGTAGCTGCTCGAGGGCTTACGGGCTTTGACAGTTCACAGCAAAGCTGCTGTAATACCCACAGTGAAATGTTTCTGTTTTCAATAGATTAACAAGTAAGTCGCGACTCCTCTTGCATCCTCTTTTTCCTGAGGGAAGGAAGGGGCATTTCCCCGGGTGTGCAGGCCCAGTTCCTGAGGGAGCTATGGGGGATTTGGGCGTCACCAGGCAAACCACAGGTGCTAAAATCCATGTTTAGACAGTGGGACAAAGCCGAAAATAAGCAGTGCAGGGATAAAAGTATTTTGATATTTTTTTGTCTTCAGACAGCAGATGAACAAACAGTATTATTGTATGTAGTATTTAATTTTTAGCTCTTCTTTCCAGAAACATTTTTAAAAGTGTGACATTCAGTTACTTTCTTTTCTACGACTGCTGTGTTGTTTTGTGGGGTTTTTTTTTAATGTATGATAAAAATTCCTTTTGTTACGCCTCTATGCCCGTGTTTACGTACGAGCCGCCAGTGTCACCAAGCAGCACCCCCGGCCGGGCCCGCCCGCGTTGCCAGGGCAGCGGCGGCGGGGGGGGGCGGGGCGGGCCCCCC
>NW_009649040.1:231535-244419 GCF_000708025.1 Charadrius vociferus | reverse complement strand
CTCCCTCAGGAAGGGCGGGTACGGGGCGGAGGGGTGTAGGGGCATCGGTTTAACGGTTAACACCTCAGGCGTTCGGGCCCTGTCGCTTCCCTGCGCCTGCCGTGTATTGTTACCAAGTTAAATTAGAAAATATGTTCGCTTGTGTTTCGACTGGGCAGTTAATAAAAGCGAAGTGGAATGTCTGATCAAGCTCTTCAACACGGTGGTGGCCGAGTCCAGCAGCCGCTTTGCTGCCGTCGGCTTTGACCGTAACATGTTCAGGGACACCCTGCACAGCGCGTTTGGCATGACTGACGACGTGCTCATGGACAGAGGTGAGGCCGATCGGGCTAAAAAAGATGGAAGATTTTAGTTTTACGTTGTTGACCCGATGAGCGTGCCGAGACAAAGCAGTGCCATCTCATCCCTGTAAGGACAGCAAAGGAAGAGTTATGCTCTGGAGCTGCTGAGTAAAGGATATCGTTTTTATTTTTTTTCTTTACCTGGAATAGTTTTCCCTTAGTACGGATAGTTCACGCTCTTGTATGAGGGAGACCGGCAAGAGAGGCAGTTGTAGCGCTGTCCTCTGGCTTTCTATCGCAGTCACTGCAGTGTCGTGACAGAAGAGGGCAGCATGGTGTCACTTCGCTCTTTTCTCCGGTGGTTCCACTGGGAGCTGCAATCACTGCTGCTGGTGGACGGCTCTGTCTCAGGCTTGGAGATCCCAGAAAGGCATTTTGTTAGAGTAGGTAACTTCGGGAATAGAGGTGCTGTTAACAGCACTGAAGGGACTAGGCAGACTATACAGGGAGACGAGAGTAATAAGCGCAGTGACCCCTTGAAAATACAATGATTTCACGGATTCATAACATGGGGGTCATGTTTGCAGTTGCTGTGAAAGTTGCATGAATGATCTCTAATGTACAGGTGTCTAGAGGAGGATGTGAAGTGAGTCGGCCGTTCTCAGTCTCAGGCTGGCTGCCAAGAGCCAAGCCTTAGTTCAACTTTCTCCTGTTCTCTAGCAGGAGGGGTATTTAAATGCCATAAAATAAGAACTTGTTCCCACTTCATGCAACAAGTCAAGTGTGGCTTGGAAAATACCTTACATGGACACTTTCTTAAAAATTATTTTAATGCTTTCATACAGGGGGGCTGATTTCAGTTTGCAAAAGCAAACCTATTGTTTTCCAATTCCAGACTGCTTGGCAGTGCATGTAAAGGTGTTCCTGTAGCAAACTTACTAATTAACATTCTAAAATGTGAATTATTATAGATGTTAGCTGATGCTTTGAATTATATCTTGGATCTGAAGTACTGTTTACAGGCTGTATGAATAGTGAAGCTGCAAGATTGAAAGTTTCTTCAGGGAAGGAAGAAGAAAAAAATATTTTTGGTACATGAAAGACAGGAGAAGGTTATTTTTCTTTGTATATATTGTTTTTAGGATTACTTTCTCCCAAGATTTTCTGATACAAAACCTAGTAATTAAAATCCTCTTCTACATGCAAATATGCCTTAGTGTAAGGGATACTGGTTTATTTGGTTTATGTTTGCATGGAAGTATACTTCCTATAGTTGTTTATGTTGGGAAAGCAACAAGTCAAACAAAATGTCTTATCCCATCAGGATTCTGGAGTAGAAGATCAGTAATCTGAGGGGCAAAATCCCCTTCGTTGTTATGGCTTAGAAAGATTCAAGAAGGGTAATCATACCTTGATGAAAGCAGAGAAATATCTTGAGAAAAAATGTGTTTATATTTTCATTGAATTTAAGAAAATATTATTTTGTTTGTGTTTCCGTGTTATATAAATTTCAAATGTATCTAATACACTTCGTAGTGTTCCGCAGTTTTGATAGAGACAACGATAGCTGCATCAGTGTGGTGGAATGGGTGGAAGGCTTATCAGTATTTCTTCGGGGGACATTGGAAGAAAGGATTAAGTGTAAGGTTTATCTGTATGGTAGTATTTAGTAGTAATAATTGAATTCATTACTATTAAATTACACGTTGCTTTTGTTATAATTTATTAGTTACTCATAAAGTATTTAGTATTTGAAGAGTTTTCTTCTGTATAGTTTAATGCAATGAAACCGACTTCTGAAGTGGCTTCTTCAAGACCAGAGTTTTTCTGTGTAAACAGCCGTTGTCATAGCTGTCACTTTATTTTATTGCTGACAAAAACTAGCACTTGAACTGAAGCTTGTTCTACAGTATACAGTTTTGTCAGAATATATGTTTTTTTAATTCACACACAAAATTAGAAAGAAACAGGTGTAGCTCAAGGGTGATTTTGGCTAAATAACACAGGCAAGTCAACCAAGACCTGCACCAGCATTCATTTACTGGCACAATGGGGACACAGCACCAGTTTTATTAACTGCAGCAG
Organism: Charadrius vociferus; assembly: GCF_000708025.1. Lineage (NCBI taxonomy): Eukaryota > Metazoa > Chordata > Aves > Charadriiformes > Charadriidae > Charadrius > Charadrius vociferus. Next base: position 242,053 of record NW_009649040.1, on the reverse strand, counting down.
TTCTTCAGCCTGAACGCATAGATGGAAAAACTGAGTCTGTTTGTAAAGTAGTCATGAGAACCTCCACAGTAATGATGGAGTAAGACAAGGGAGAAAAAAAAGCAAGAATCTAGAATTTTAAGAAGAAAAAAATCAATAGGGGATGTAGGGAAATGTGTAATAGAAAAAGGAGAACGACAGCATGTTGTTTCCATAGTTCCCAGGTTGCAGCATCAGCCATCCCTAATACACTATGTAAATCCATCTGGAAGGCAGCCTGGGAAGTCACAGCACTAGGATGTGTGCCCCGGATGTAATTCAGTATGTCAGTACAACTACAAGCAGTAAAATATGCAGCCCTGCTGTAAGCACAAGTAGGGTATACTAGTGCGTAGTGCTTGGTGGTATACAGTGTTGTCTGTCATAAATGTATGGCAGTACAGTTTTTCACTGTAGGCTTAGTCTTTGTCAGGAAAAAACACTTGTGTTCCAAAACTGAAGAGGTTGGTTGGTTTGTTTAAGTTGTGTGAAGTACAGCAAAGTTTATTACGGTCGTAGATTTCTGATTGCAAGGAGGTAGAAACGTTTAGAAGATAAATTAGGCAGATACTCAAAATACTCTGTTACAGAGATTTCCTCTTTGCATTACGGGATACTTCAGTTATCTTTTCCCTGCTAGTACAGCTTGTTCTTCTTTCTCCTTTACTTTTCTAACCCAGCTTCTGAAATAACTAGGATGTGTTTTGTAGGTGGAAAGCCCTTATGATGTAGACAGCTGGTCCCTGCCAGGGAATTTGGCTTCTAAACCAGAACCTCGTTTATATTCTAAATTGACACTTTTAGAGAAGTTAAGATCTGTAAGTTACTATGGTTTCTGTGAACTGAAGCTAATTTATTTGAGCAGGAATAGATTTTTAACAGTGAAGGGTAAATAGCCAATAATTGACTAGTATATATATCAAAATGTGACACATTTAATATATAAATATACATAGTAAACGTGGCTCAATAGTTGTGCTGTACGAGATACAATTCACATTTTCTGTCTATAGGTGACAGCTTTAATGGTGTGTGATATAGTTTATATGAACTTTAAATTGATTTATCTTTCAAAAAGACTGTTTTGAGGTTTACGACCTGAATGGTGATGGATACATTTCAAGAGAGGAAATGTTTCAAATGCTGAAAAACAGTCTTCTCAAACAGCCGTCAGAAGAAGATCCTGATGAGGGAATTAAGGACTTGGTAGACATAGCACTGAAGAAAATGGCAAGTACTTATTGTGGTACTTTAATGTCTTTCAAATATTCATTAAGTGAACCTCATAACATTCCTATGAGGTACCTAAATACTGTAAAGATACAGCAGGATTCTGAGCCATGGAGTTAGTTACATACTGGAGATAAACAAATCTCCTAAGGAAAGCCAGAAATACAATCCAGATCAAATGAGTCCCAGTCCAGTATCCTCACATGAAACTGTCAATTTATTATGTGAATGCATTATAAACTTTATGTATAAACTAGCATGTGTATGTGTGCATACACACATGTGCATGCCCAGTCAAAACAAAAGCCTAGTCAAAAGCAGAAAATTCAGGTGTAATCTGCATTTTTTTCAGTGTTAGGCATCTGCAGTAGCTTTATTATTAAGTACATTTGTGTTTTATCAATTGATCATAAAATGTCTTTATCCAATTTATATATTGTATTAGAATAATAACCTCAATGTTATTAATGTAAAACTTGTCTTACTGTGATTAATCTAGGATATCCAGATCAGCCAGGGACTGTGTTTCAACATTTTCATCGACTCAGGAAATATAACTTCCCCTCCTGGGGTGGTGGTCAAAAATCTCACTTAAAACCAGGCCTTGAATACCAACTGCTTCTATTTAACCCCATGTTTTCTTTCTCATACCCACCCTTTTGGCACACCCTCAGCTGAAAGGTCCGTCTTACCTTTAGTTCTTGACAATGCTGAGTCTTGTTCACATGGAAAACAAGCTATGACTCAGCAGTTTGTTAATCGTCGGAGCACCTGCAGGTTGCATCCAGAACAAATACCCTCATGTCTGGGTGGTTGATAAGTGGGCTATGCTAGTCCAAGCACAAGCAGTATCCTCTGGACATAATGAAATCTTCATATATGTAAAAACATACATAAACTAATCCTGTACGTAATCCTGTTGCATTGCTCGAAGAGCAGTTTTTTCTTTGAGTGATGGATTAGTTATTTGACATGGCAATTGCCTGTAGGTACAACAGCATTGTGACTACGCTTACATCCAGTCCCGTGGTAACCGTTTTCATACTTGAAAGTATTTGTAATTAACATGCTCATGCCCTGCTCTCCCCTGTGCTGAGGAGTGTAAAAGGTACTCTACCTGTGGCACCTGCCCACTTCTGTTTCTCTTAAGCACCCAGTGGTGGGCTTTCCTGTTCAGGAATCTGTCTGTCTACACAGCGCCTTGCCTCTGCTTTTCTGGCCATTAGAACCTGTACTCCCTGCATGTTCACCAGCTATGATTGTTCCATAGCTTGGTCTTCAAAAATTTTGATTTGGCTCTGTGCCTTGAACACTAGTCATATCCACACATATATCTTCACTTAAAGCCTTAACTTTATATGGTTTAAAGTACTTAATGCTCAACATAGCGTTTGTTGGTGGTTTAAGCTACCATGTCAGTAGAAAGAGGAGGTTTTCAAATTGCAGAAATACTAAAACCAAAAGTATGTTTTTTCCACCCCCAAAGGAGTATCCTGTTATGCTGAGATTCTGCAGTACGAAAGAAGTGGGCTGGCATCAGCATACTCTACCATATGCTTCTGGGTGCTGTACGTGAAAAAGACAGGGCAGAAGTATGCCTACTATAGAAACCACTAGGCACACTTATGATGTAAATACATATACAGAATATATCCTAACATTTTCTCCTACTTTAAAGTCACCTACTTCTAATTTATCTCATTGCAACTGTGCTTGAGATTTGTCCATGCAATTCTCAGCTCGGCCTCTTCCCATGTTAAAATTTTGCCTTCTCTGGGATTCTGTTAACAAAGCCATATGAGAGAGCTGAATTTGCTCCACGTTTTATGCCTTAGGTAGAGGCAAATGATACAGATCTTGTCCAAGCAGGACTGATGGCCCAAAGAAAATTATTTTCATATACACTCAAACTAAAAACAGAATCCACGTGAATAAAATTATTTTCATATACACTCAAACTAAAAATAGAATCCACATGAATAAAATGTTTGTTGAACAAAAAGACAGTTACTACAAGTGATCATCATTTGCTGAAGAGTTCCCTTCCTTTTGTAGGACTATGATCATGACGGCAAGCTTTCTTTTATGGACTTTGAAAAAGCAGTCAGAGATGAAAATCTTCTCTTAGAAGCCTTTGGACCATGTTTGCCAGACATAAAGGTACATCAACCTTGAGTTTAAAAAAAATGTGCAAATAACTTCCTGTACTATTGTTAAGGAGCTGTACGTATTATGGTATTAATTGTATTACAGGGGGCCTGATGAAGTCAACTGAGAAAAGCTTCAGTTGTGGGATATGTATGTGCTGAGTTCATATCTACCTTTCACAGCACCAGTGTTCCCTTATAGAGCCAAACACTGGTACCAGAGAATATAAGAACACACTGTTACTCAATGTTTGGTTGTCCTGGGGCAGCAATAGAATGAATGATCCACAACGAGCATCCTCTTGGACTAAGAAAATGAGACTGTTCTCTTGAATTGTATTCCCAGAGAGCTTTCAGATAAACAACTTTTATTTTTCTTTCTTCAGTGCCACTGGCAAGACTGCTGTCACCTCGCTTACAGCCTCTTTTCGGAGAGGCTGGTAACTTTCTGAAAAAAATACCTTGAGAGTGTTCCTCATCTCAGAGTGTGGCACTACTGTTTTTAAATTACATCTAACTGGGCTTTATTTATTAGCAATACATCTAATTGAATTCAGAATTATTTTTTTAAGATGGTAATTTATAACATGCTCATTTCCTCAGTGTTAAGTTCAACTGGGGAGAGCATTTCTGCTCTATAGTACAGAGTAATTTTTTCATAATCCAGTAATCATTATTCTATTTGAACTGCATGTCACTTTCAAATACTGAAAGTTGTGCCTTCGTAGAGATGGAAAAACAAAATTCTGATTTTGAGAATAGGGATTCCTAGAAACAAAAAATTGTGCAACACTGCCGAGAACACAGCAAGTTTTTGTTTTCTGGAAACCCACACTTCCTGCCAGCACACCTACCTGGTAGGCTGGAGGACAGCAAGAAAGGGTCTTGCAGCCATGATTGCCGGCTGTATTATATGACATCAGCTGCAAAGCAGCTGTTCCCAAGATGCCAGACTTCTCCTGGCAGGCTGTCAAAAGACTTTTAAGGGTTTGGGAAAACCTGGGTAAGTACTCTGGTTTTTACACCAGAGAAAAGGTTTTAAAAAGTTTCTGAACTAAATTACATTCACTAATCAGCATACAAAAATTACTTGTTTTCTGTCACTGTTGGTGATAAACCAGGTACACAATTGAGGGTAATGTTGGCAAGAGATGGAAAACTCAGCTTGTTTCTTGCTTCTGCTGTTTGTGCCCTCTGTTCTGTACCCTACCCAACTGTTGCCTTTTTACTACGTCTCTAATTTCACTGTTAAAAGAGAACTCTTATTTACATGTCCTTTCAAGCCCTAAAAGCAATAAACAAACTTCAGCTATAAGCTTTACATGAAGAAACCCTACATTTTACTACATTTCCCAGTGAGGTTATATTGGGGAATTTTAATTGTACCCCTTGACACAAATTAAATGCTCATTTGTACTTAAATATATTTTTAAAAAATGTAATGAACAACTTATTGGATAGAGTCCTACCACTGTAAGCGGTTCTAGTAAAGACGCGCCATGAGCTGATCCCTTAAATATGCTTGCACCAGCACCAATCCTGTAAGCATCAGCATGGGGCACCTTAACCCAGTGTTGGGTTCATCTCCCCAGCCCCAGTTCTGCTGCCCAAAGGTGGCCCCCGAATGCTCCCACTCCAGGATTGTTACAATGCTGTGGATATTTATCTCATCACCAAGGGAAATTTCACTCCTTTAGATTAAGTCATCCCAGTCTGTGGCATGCCTGCTTCTGGCCCATTTCTGCAGCTGGGCTTTCTTGCCCTCCATGCCAGAGCATTCTTTGGTCACACATCACCACTTTCTCCATGCCAGAGCATTCCTTGGTCACACATCACCACTTCTCAATTCACAATTTGAATTTCCTCTTCACTTGTAACTTCAGATGTTCTGACTGGTCTTTTGGTGATAATATTGTTAATGCTATAGAATTTACCTTTTCTAAGCTAAAAAGCTTAAATGTAAGGACTGTCCCTGCTTATACATTACAGTTTAGCATCTTTTGGGATAAAATTTAAGTCCTTTAGTTTAATGAAAATGAACTTTTTTTTTTTTTTTTTAAAATAGAGCAGCATGGCCTTTGAACAGAAAACTTTCCGGGAAATTCGTAAACTGTAACTCCAAGTGGAAGACTGTTGTAAGAGTTTTTTTCTTCACCATTCTTCATGGTATAGTAAAAATAGGAGCAACTTGGAAATATTACTAAGTTTCAGTATTCCTTTACTTTAAAGCTACTGAATAAATAGAATTTACTTGTGTCGCTCTACCTAAATACAATTCTTCAATGAGTTATGAAATACATTATATTATGAGGTACACAGGACAAGATTGCTACAATAATATATTAAACTGGTTTGTTCATTCCAATTTTTAACAGGGAATTTCTTCGAAATACAGTATAAAATAGTTTTATTTTTAACGTAAAAAAATATATTTTAAACTATATCCCTTAAAAAAAAAAAAGGACTGTTGGAAGATGCTGCCAGCAGTATCTATATTCTTCTTCTCTGCTTTACAAGTGGTTTGGCTGCGCTACTCTCTGGCTTTTCCACAGATGTTCTTGAAACAGAATCTGCTACCTAAATTGGGGAGGAAAAAAAAAAAGTCTTAGTGAACTGTGACCACTCCTTTTTTTATACTAGTTTTAGCCAAGGCCGTATCTCCAACATTTGAGCACTGGGAGAGAATTATTACTGTAATCACACTTGTATTCAAATTTCCTTCAGAAAAAGGGGAAAAAAATAACACCAAAGGCAGCATTAAACACAAGAGGTCAAACTTAAAAACCAGAAGTGTTAGCAGTACCATTTTTGTATTTTAACCACAGAAATTGATTTCAGATACTCATTGATAGTATTTTATATCTTATCACCCCTCTCCCTGCCACAGGTGTTTTCAAAGTAAGGTTTAGTGTGCTTATTAGACTCGAGTATTCCAAAAAGAAGAGGGAAGGGAAAAGAAAAACATGTGCTTTGACAAATATTTTAGAAATGTATTTAATGTAAAGGATGCTTATTTATCAATTTGACTGGAGATAAGCTCTTTGGAATCAGTCTAGTTTGTTGTAGTCAAGGGAGCTTTTCATATCTTAATTTAAATGGAAAGTTATACCAGGAGTGTTTGACCTGCTAATTGATGAATATCCTCCATAAAAGGTTATATAGCTTAAGACATGCTTCTCAGCATAAAGTTTGTGGTTCTGTACATCTTCTAATGCAGTAAGTAGTGTTGGAGGAAAATTACGTTCTGCTCTGACTTTATTATTTTTCACTCCCTTTCGGTCAGAAATCAGATACAAGGACCACACTGGAGTCAGCAGGACTACCTTGAAAGTTTTGCCTCCCCGTGTGGAAAAAAAGCGTAGTTTACTAAAAATCATTTAGGACCACGCACTGACGTTTATACTTTCTGAAGTGTAGTGTAAGAGGTTGGAGTAGAATGGCCTGCGGTATTCTGCATTATGAAAGAGTTAAGTAGCAAGAACACTAGCTTAAGTGGCAGATAAACTGATAATACTGAACAAATGTTGAATTAAGTTATCCATAAAAATAGAAACCCTAAGATAACAGGCACATAACATATATGTTTGAAAATATCAGAACTTTCAGAATCCGTACCTCTTTCAGTTTATTTCGAATTAATGTAGCTGAAGTATTCAAAGAATCATCATCCATATCCACTTTAGGCATTTCTGGTAGCTGCGGACCAATAATGACTTCAGTATTGTCCGCAGTTGTTCCAGTGAGGGAAAACTTGTTACCTTCTTCTCTCTTCCTCTTACGTTCTTGCAGGTGAGTTGTACGAGGCAGAAACCTATCAACTCCATTATCAATCGGAACTGTTCTTTGCTGCGTTAAAGGAGCTGGAGGAATACATCTTCCCGGCTGTATGCTTAGAGTTAGGGACGTGCTTTGACCAAAGTAACCAGAAGTTTCAGCACAGTTGTTATTATGGGGAAATGTCAACAGGCTCTGATTATGATTCGCAGGTGGATGCCCTATGTTGTGGGATACCCCGTAAGAACTTGCAAAGCAGGATGGATCCCAGTTACTGGCTGCAGGTGATCCTGACGTATTCCATGGACAGTCATGCTTGGAGTTGATGGTCTTCTTAGGGCCCTCTACTTTCTTTAACATGAAGCAATCTTTAAAACAACAAAAAAGTAGTTTTACTATTTTATGTCATGATTAGTTCTAACACATAAAAAAACATTTAATACAATTACAAAAGCAATATCAGTGATATTTCTTTCCCAGCCACCCCTCTGTGATTTCCTCAGTGGAACCTTTCAAACTAAAGTTTTTCAGCCTAGTCCCTCTGCTGGTTTGTAAGGAATGCCTGAGCAGAAGTATTTCAGCAGTTTTGAGAACCCAAGGAAAACATTTCTAATGTTGCAAATGAATGACTTTTACTTCCAGTTATGATTTCAAGAATATGCTGTCTTACAACATTGAAAAAACAGGTATTTTGCTGTTAAAATCAGTGATTTTACTCCCTTTTAATATCCTCACGCAGTGAAGTACATAAGCACAAGAAAGGGAAAGTCTATGCTTGGCCATTTGCTTTTTTCTGAGCTTGCCCAGCCTTTAGTGCTGCCTAGGAACTCTGCAGCCCAGTAGGCTTTGAAAACCCAGTCCATTCTTAGCATTCCTCCAATGCCAATACATATGCTGGAGAAGTTTTTTGTTGAAGGCTCTGGTATAGTCACCTTCCTTACAAACTGTCCCTTTGGGCATGCCTGAATAAGCTGGAACAAGGGTGAAAACATGATCCCAAATTTCCTGCCAGTGCTTGAAAATTCTGGTAACATTTTGAAAAGAACACAAAAGGAAAAAGAAATACTTCATTATTAAAGCTTAAGCATTTCTTTATTTTAGTCTTGACCAAAAGTGAAAAGTTGCTTTGAAAAAGATACAGCCTGCTAAATACTGGAAGATGTCTCCATTCTGCTGCAAACATACTTAAAATGCATCTTTAAAAGAGCGGGATACCAGGCACGTTGTTTAATGGGCACTTTAACCAAAACCCCACCCACCACTGAAGTGAGATGTTAAGATTCTATAGGCAATGAATTACAAACCTCTTTGATTTGTTGCTTTTGCTATATACTTTCTTCTGTCTTGCAACTTCTCCCTCGTTTCCTGGACTGTTTCAAATTCTGGAGCATAGCACACATGCAGCAAACTACCAAAGAAACTTCGTTCGTCCATTTTTTTCTTGGCCACCCTGAAAGGAATTAAATTATATTGGCAAAACTGAGGATTTTACTTCAACTCTCTAGAATCTTAACAGATTGTAAATAAAGAAAGCGTAAAAGATTAACACAGCAAGAGGCAGATACTGCCCTGTCCAATACCTGGCACATTGCAGTTTTTGGAATTTTATAAGATAAACTTCAGTAAATTGCTCTGCTGGATATTCATCTAAAGCATGATACTCTTCAATGGCACCGTATAATGCAAATTGTTCAACTAATTCCTTCATAACACCTAATGCAGGAACTCCTTGTATTAGTAAATAACGAGACTCCAAGTTGATAGTATAAACCTGGGAAGAAAAAAAAAAAATAGTGTTCACATTCTTGCTTTACTGCAAATATAAGGAGTTTTCTCTGTGTTTTCTGTTGTTCCTCATCCTCTCAGGGTGCTTAAAATCCCTCTTACTCTATTTTGACTTTGGACTCTTGCAGGGGCAGTAAGCGAACAGTTATCTGGGACCCCTTCATCACTGAGCAGGAACTGAACTCAATCTTCTTACTCAAAGTAAAACACAAATTAAGAGCTGACTCTTCTCTGCCAGGTCAGAGTACTGGCATCTGCTGAGTAAAATCTGTAAGTGTCTGGCAAATTTCCTTGCAACACTGACGAGTAACCAGTTAATATGAGGCACTGTCAAAGTAAAGGAAAAATCACTGTAAAACCTGTCTTGTTCACAGGTAGAGGGGCCACGTGGGTAAAACGCAGGGAGGACAGAAAAAAAAAAAAAAACCAAGAAAAACCCACACAACAAAAAGTACCAGGATTCCTTGGGGCAGATCATGTGTGTGCAAAGCTGCCTCCATGCTATGGTGACCAAACAGCATGTTTTTAAGACAGACAGATACAAGAAAGATGCTGAGAGAAGCAAGGACTTCCCCCAGGTTAAAAAAAAACCCCTCACTCCTCTTCCCCGCTTTGTGCAATGAGTGATGCATAACATAGGCTGCAAGGGAAGTTCTGTGACAGCTCACAACATACAATATGTAGCTAAACCATAAGATCAAGGGGAATTCATTCTGATTTTTTGTTAAAACCATTTAGATTGCATGAGCTACACATCCTTCTCAAAAAACAGCAAATGCAGGACAAAGAGGAGAACAACTCAGGGAACCAGCTGTCAAACTGCCATCATAACAGACACTCTTTGTAAATAAGTCACAAAAATTGTTGTGATAGCTTACTACCCGCTTGCGTTCTCAAGACAGGTTTGGAAGGTACCGTTATCGCAGACCATATGTTAACTGCACACACACAAAAAAATCAAATCCAGCATTTTTGCTGCTGTAATGAGACATGTTTGCTCTGCAGCAGGCAGGGCCCACGACGGGTGGCCTTCCCCCGTTCCCCCAGCAGCCGTGGGACACCAGAGCGTGAGCAGGGGATCAGCCTGCTGCACGCATGTCCTGCCGAATTGGCTCGGTGGCGTTCTGTGCCCCACTGCCTGCGGGCCAATAACGGCAGCGCTGAGCTCCTTAACTTCCCCTGCGCTGCTCTTAATCTTTGTTTTTATGTTTCACGTAAAACTAGACTAGCTGTGCTGTATGTATTTTTGAGCGATTAACTTACAAAATACGATGTGGAAGTTGACGACGCTCAAAGGGGACTACAACACAGCCATCAGGATCGTTTAGCTACTACAGGACAAGAAACGCCTCAACAGTAGGAAATAAACTCCTCCAAGAATAAAACCGAGTTCCCGCTTTGATTTTGCAATCCAAAAGAGCCCATTCCTCCCCAATGACAGGTTGATTTTTCTAGCCAGTACAATTAGAGTACGACTGTTTCGCACAGGGAGCGCGCCGAGCCCGCCTGAGCCCGCGCCCCGCTGCGCCTCAGAAGCAAGGCGAGAACCGAAAAACGCCCAGAA
>NW_009649040.1:199975-230836 GCF_000708025.1 Charadrius vociferus | reverse complement strand
GCGGTGACGGTCGTCCTGAGCGGGGTCCGGGACTGCTTCCTGCACTTGCCTCCCGTGCTGGCCTCTCACCTCCGCCTGCAGCAGGTACCGGGTCGGCCCCGCTGGGGGCCTGGGCGGAGGGACGCCTCGGGCAGAGAGGATTATGGGAGAGCAGCATCCCGTTGCTATGGTGACACGAATAGCCCTCCTCCCACAGTAACTCCCAGCATTAACTGAATGATGTGTAAATTTTTCAGGTAGGAGGTAAAGTGGTAAATCTGAGCAGAGTCATCATTCTTGGTATTCAGAAATCTTTCACTATGTATTCCTGTATCGAAAGGGACTCCTGTCGTGCAAAGTCCTATTAAGTACACGGATCAGGCGCAGGAAGTGCACCTTAGATTTTGCATAACATTTCACACGTGAAAACGAGAGCGAAGCCTGCTTGTGTCCCTTGTGCGGCGAACAGGAGAACTAAGGATGCGCTAGCAGAACAGACAGGGTGAAAAATGGCAAGAATGAGCGAGCGAAGAGAAGGAGACGGAGCAAAGCTCGGGAGCGGAGATGACGGTCACAGTCCTGGCAAAACCCCTCTCAGCCGGGCTGGCCTCACCCAGCCTGTGTAACCTGTGAATTTCCCAAGGCCAAAACGAACATTTCATAAGAGCAAAATCGTCTAGACTTGTAAAAACGTGCTCTTTTTTTCTCTGGGGTAGTAGAAAGAGGTCGGTGGGGTTGCAGGAAATCCAGTGTTCCTGGATACCAGAGCAACCTGGTCTAGTGGGAGGTGTCCCTGCCCATGGCGGGGGGGTGGAACTAGATGATCTTTAAGGTCTCTTCCAACCTAAACCATTCTACGATAGATGTTAGCTTCATTTCTGCTACCGTTTCTGGCTCTTTTACAAATTTGCTGGCGAGAAGAAAAAGGAGTGTAATTGCTTTGAAGTCTTGTATTCTGTACATAACTGGTTATGTATTCTGTACATAGTTGGTTATGGCGGGCTCCTGCTTTTGCTTAGCGTGATCCACAAAATGAAAATATATGATCTCCAAAGTCTTGATAGCAATAGCATATTGATGCAAACTCTTGAATAAAAATGTTTAAAAGGGAATATATAATTATGTTAATAGATTACACTGAATAAATCATATAAAAACTTAAATGGAGTCAAAAGCTAGATCTAATTGCAGAAGGTATTAGCTAAGTAGATGATAAAATAGTCTATGAAACTCAACATTGTGTGAAGATTAAGATACTCAGGGAGAGGCTTTATCTATGTGAATACAGGGAGAGCTGTAAATTAAATACTAAGTTTGGTAAAAGGATATTGGAACCATTGTAGAAGTTCTCTGAAAATGTTTTCAGAGTTTAACAAAAAGTCAAATAATATCTGAAATTATTAGGATACAGTTGAGAACAAAACAGAAAATGTCACTATGTTAACAAGTAAATCTGTGGTATATCCACAGTGTACATTGTCTTGGTCACTTGATTTTAATTAAAATGGTCATTTTGGGAAAAAAAAAAAGTACAGAAAATGCCATTTGAGTGATACAATGTTGGATATAGTCTCTTTATATGGAAACTGACTGAACATATTAAGGTTCTTCAGTTTGGAATCAAAATAGCTGAGTGGTTCTGGAACAGACTGATAAAATCTTTTTGGTCTGAGTTTCTGTGATTTGTGACTTATTTTACACATTCCCCAGCTCATGAAAGCACTCGGTGTCCATGCAAATGTCAGAATGCATGTGAAGTTTAAGCATATGCTTATGTGTTTTCTTCATTTGGGAAATAGAAATGCATAGTTATACATTTCTGTAAGATATTTGTTTAATAGACTGTAATACAGGTGGAGGGAAGAGAAACTCTTTTCCATACTTAAAAGTAGTCCATAATGATTAAAAACTGTTTAACAATTGAAACCAACATGCACTTCTGTGTTGAGAGTTGTGCAAATAGGTAACGTGGAGAAGAATTCTAAAGAAGGTTTTCATTAATAAGAAGTTGGGCACGGGAACAGAATTATAAAAAAAATAAAAAAAATAAAAGTCTGTCATTGCTAATGGAAACATGCTGCAAGTTATTGTCGGGGAATATTAATTAAAATAGGGCATGTAAAATCCAGAAAATATTTTTCATTCCTTTGATGTCTCTAATCAAATCCAGTTTAGATTGACTACTAGTCATCTTACTTAGCTTGTTTGATGTTGATTTATTTTATTTCTTTGAAACTCATAGGGCCAAGCTGTGAAAGTATCCTGTGGTCATCAGCCTGTATTTTTGAGCTGGATGGAAATCAGGCATCGAGGTCGCCAGGGTGAAAATATTGCAGAGATTAACAGACAGTTAGCAGAGAAACTTGGCATTACAGATGGACAACAGGTTTGAAATGCAATATTTTTTTCTTCTTGCAAGATACCTGAAAAGGTGATAATTTAAAAGTTAGCTATGACCTTCTTGTTTCATGGATTTAGAGAGTTACTTCATTTATATCTGCTTATAAGAAAAGCTAACCATTGTGAAATGTCTCAAACATGAAGAGACTTGCTCATTAGATCATTAACAATTGCCTAAATAATGTTACGGTATGCTTGTGAGTAGGTCTTTGGAGGGTCGGAGGTACTATGTGCAGTGCCATTACTTTTAGGAAAATATACTTTTAAGCAATTAAATGGTTTGGGAAGTATGAGAATATTTTGCCTGGAGTTCCTGTTACTTTAAAGTAATTATTGTTTTACTGCATATTTCTTCTTGTTTGTCTTATTTGAGGTTTAAATTTTCATCCCCTTTTTTCCCCCTTTCCCTCCATGTGTCCTCTCTCTTTGAATGTGTATTTAAATTGGACTCTGACTACTGGACACTGTGCTAAACTTCTTGTAAACGATTCTTTCATTGGACCAAAGTTGAAGAGATGCCCAAGAGGCAGACAGAGCTTTCTGACATGGGACTATTAAAATCTCAACATACAAGGGTTTGGTTTTTTTTATATTAATAGGTAGAAATTTAAACAAACAAGAGTAGAAGAGTGTTACTTTACACAATGTTACTATGTAGTATATTCACATAGGCTTGTTCTCTCATGTGGAAAATTTTATTCAGCATAATAGAAGACATCAAAGAATGTGGCTCAAAGCAGTGTATTATCTTAACCTTGTTTACTTTTTTAGCATTAGTTCAGTGGCAAGGTGACTACCCTTTTTTCTTCTAGCAATTAATAGCCTTCAATGGAAAAACAATTGACAAAGGAAACCTAAGAAAACCTCACCCGACTGTTGCTGGAAATAATCATCTATACAATCGAATGAATAAATAATTAGGTAGTTTTGCCATTGTTTTGGATTCAGGAATTGCATGTTTGCTGTGTTTCATAATAATATGCTCTTCTATTTACCATGTTGGGGAAAAGTTATTGCTCTCAACTTTTGCTTCAAACTGAGGACCTAGAGAAATTTAAAATCACTTGTTACTTTTATAAAAGCTGACTTGAAATAAATCTCTCTCAGAGGACAGGTGACTAGTTTTATATCAAGAAAAAATTAATGAACTTTATTTTAAAATCTATGAAATTATATTGTTTGAAAATTGTTACTTTCTGTCAAATGGAACCTTTGGTAAAAATTAACTTTTGAAATATATATTTAATGCTTTCCGAAAAGCCTAAGCCACAATAGCTTTTGTCATTCTTCCTCATACACAGGACCTTAAAACTGTTCTGTGAAAGTGGGACATCATTCATAAAGGAGCTGGTTTTGCTGTTGTATTGTACTTTTTCCCCATTTCTTCAGATGTTTCTGCCTTATCTAAATTTGTGCGTAACTCAATGCAATTTTCAGCATTCTGAAGTCCAGGACATTTAAAAATGAAAATTTAGAAACGCAAAGATGATTATGTGATCAATACACATTAAAAATTTATAGGTTTTTAGCTGATAAAGCTCTTGATGCTTTTCGCATTCACTTACATTCACAGTGTGTTGAGGTCCCCAGGCATGCCCAGTGCAAACCATTTCTGATATGTTGAACGTCCATCTTCTGCTTATGAATTCCCTAGTGTCATTAAGAAGATGTATGTTCAAAGTAGTGAAAATGTATAATGAAGGAGATGTCAGTTTTCTAGTTGAATTAAAGATGGAGCTTTTCTATGTTTCAGAATAAGAAGTTTAATATTTTGAAATGGTGTTACTTTTCCCAGGTATTTCTTGAACCCTGTTCCCACGTCTCCTCCTGTCAGCAGGTAGAAGTGGAACCACTCTCAACAGATGATTGGGAAATTCTGGTAATAAAACCTTTTCCCCTGTCCACGTCCTTTTCTTACAGATGACAGAGATTTTGACACGAGCAGTTATTTGCCCAATGCTCCATTCTTTTCAGCCCCTAAGAAAATACTAAATGTAGTGGGGTTTCATTGTATTTTATATTTCAAATGGTGTATTAGAAAGAGACGTAGAGTTCTATCTTCCAACAAATGTTAAAAATGTATGCAGTATTTAATTTATAGTGATATCACATTTTCCCAGGAACTGCACGCTTCCTCGCTTGAAAAACATCTTCTTGACCAGATTCGAATAGTGTTTCCAAAAGCCATCTTTCCTGTATGGGTTGAACAGCACACTCACATTTACATCAAAATCGGTAAGCAAAAGTGAAGGCTCTTGTGGCACCTTGAGTACGCTGTTTGGCAAGAGTGCATGCATTTATTGACCTGTTTTGTTCATACTCAGGTACGCTTATGCCAGCAACTCCCTATGGGAGATTAGAACCGTGCACTGAGCTTCTGATATGTCCCAAAATACGCGAACTTCAGGAAAATATCACCAGCACGCCTTCCACAGAAAGTGACATCTTGCTCAAAAGTTTTGTGAAAAATAACACGGAGCGAGAAGAAACAATAAAGGATCCTTTTGCCAAAGCACCTTACTTAAAGCCAGGAGTTCTTGAACAGAGTAAGGCTGATGCAAACGTGACGCTTGGCTCAAATATTCTCCCAAATATATGGAATTTCATAGGGAGCATTTTCTCTCATACATCTGAGCAGAAACAAAAGACTTTGTGTGATAAAGACGAAATGAGCACCTTCAAAGACAAGCTGCTGAACTTAATTCACATGGATTCCATTTTTAGAGTATGTCAGTCCCAGCCTCCCAGCGTGCAGAATGCATCCGCCACTCATTCATTTCTGAAATGCAATGCTATTCATGTTTTTCCGTGGAATTTAGAATTTATTGATTTGGATCCAAACCCTGTAGTATCTTATGGGAAAATTAATCAGCTGCTTTCCCCAAGACAGCGTCATCAAGAAGCAAAACAGAATCAGCCATCTGAAAAGCAAAAGCATTTGACTAGTACGCAAGACAAAAATCATTCTGATTCTAATAGCGGTCAAGCATCCAGTGAGGGATATGTCGTTCAAATCGTTTGGAACGGATTTGAAGACCTAAAGAATGTCATAGAGTATGGCCACAGTGGGGAAGCCCTACATGTTGGAAGAGTTTGGGTCAGTTTGAGCACACTATCTTTTAGGCTTTTTATTGGATAGTATTTTTTATTGGACAATTGTGGAACTGGCTAATTAACATGCAGTTTTGGGTTCTAGACTTTGTGTTACACTCCCAAGTAGAGTATACTAGAATCAAATAATATTTTCTAGAGCTGTGCTTTGCTAAGCCATCTCATTCTGGACTACGTTACTTACTATCATCCTCCCAAGACGTACTGTGGGTTTCTGCACCCTTAGCATTTTTGCACCAAGTGGGGGAAATTATGCAGTGTTTCTGGAGGGAGCGCATGCTTTCTTCAAAATCTGTTGGTAGCCTCTGTATTCATGAGAATGTGAAAGTATCTACTTATACGCATTCAGTACTGCGTAATGAGATTTCTTTTCAACTGTTACCACTTTAAAGTGTGCTTTGGACTCTAGGTATCATCAAACTGTAAAGTAATGGGATCACGTATCCTAGTGCTACACAATGTTTGCAAGTGCTTTTATACGCTCTTTAAAATACATCTTAAAAAAATAATATCAAATAACTAGCTTTTACATATTTTAAACTATTTTAGTTTTTATATACTATTTTGCAAGGTACCATAAGTCTCAGTGCGCAGACACAGACATTTCAGCTTGTTCTGATAGAACTACTGCCTGCTTATGTTCTTTCTTTCCTGGAAGCACGTGTGGGATCAACAAAAATAGATAAAATGCACTCCAAATCACCATTTGACTATTTTGACATAATATATTTCTCACCATTCACTTATTCTTTTGTTGTGAATGAGAGCAAAAGCCTGCAGTGGCCTTTACCGCTAAATCTTTCGAGAGACGTAAAAATTTTCCAAATGCTAGTAACCATGAAGTCTTTCAGACTTAAACATTCATGAGATGTTTTCAATTTGAATATATGTTTGAAATAACACAGAATATTTGAAAAGTAGTTTTGTTTTTAAAAGGGCAAACTGACTAGTACAATTTAGGGAGACTGGATTTTCTCTCTCTGTGCTGCAGATGTGCTTAGTTCTGATCAGTATAATGGCCTATTTATATTTATATGCCCGTGTAAAATTAATTCTAATCAGCAAATGAAAGTAGAGTTGTTCTATACTAAAAGCATTCTTACAACTTTCTAAGATTTCCTCTTAATTCTTCTTTTCAACCTTTTTGTTTTTATTTAAAGAAGTTAGTAGATGGTCAGCTTATGGTGAGCACTTTCACAAATAGGATAAAAGGCAATTAGAAGCGTGCATGAGAGAACAAGATTTGGATACCACCATCAATTTTATGGTTTCCTTCTTCATTCTTGTGCAAATTACAATCAATGAACAGACCAGTGATCGAATGTAGAGATTCTGTTATTGATGAAGAAACTGATGTTGTGTTATATATGCAATGTTATACCTGTTTTACTTTCTGATATTTCCTTTTTCTTTCCTTTTATTTTAAATATTTCAGATTCCAGATGGTCTGAGAAAAAAACTACGTATCGAAATACATTCAACAGTCCGAATTAAGTCAGTTGAATCTGTTCCTAAAATTCCTGTATCTCTTACACTGCAACCCAAACAGAACTTAGTGAGTGATATTGTTGGTCGTGTGTGTTTGTATATTGGAAAACTGATAATGTTGCTCTGGTCAGGTTGGGTTTTTTTAATATTTATTTGTTTCCATTTTTTAGATGATAGTTTGGAAGTTGTCTATCATATCTGACATAATTCCAAAGGATTTTCTTTTTTGATTCATTCCTTTTTCTTTTTACTATGTAAGTTTAAATTAAGAAGATGCTGTGATCTACTTAACCAAGGCTTATCTAATACTATTTTGTATTTTGATCAATGATACTGTAAACATCAAGCCATTAAATATTGTTTGGGGTTTGGTAAATATTTCAAATAGTTTGGCATGCTATCTGTAACAATTTTCTATTTAAAGGAACTGTCAGAGGGTGGAGGAAATAAGACTTCTGAATTTTGACTCCTAGTTTCCGGAAGCTATTAGTGGATGTTATATAGTACCTTCTAAATCATAGGGTCTTCCGTTATTCTCAAATTGTGAAAATTTCTGATGTCTTTCTTATTAAAAAGGTTGTTGACATGAAGGAGAAACAGCATTGGTAGGGAAAAGCTACATTTTCTGTTTAATTAGCTCTCAAACATAAACAATTGCTGTCAAAATAGCAACAATAATCCATAATAATTTTGTATCAGACCCTCATCTGCAGTACATTAATACTGGTTCAAACCTAGCAAATTTTAAGTGTATACAATTAAGCATTTAAAAACAAACACAAAGAAGAAAAAGAATCTTAGACTTCAAGAGGAAATATCCATTTTAACTCTTCTGGGTGAAGACACGCTTACACTTTTCAAACATTGCAGCGCCCAGTGGATTTCCTAAGACAATTGCAGTAAAAGTATTATAGTTTTTATGTGTTCTTTCGTTCTTTACTTTCTTTTAATGTTTTTTCTTCTCTTGCTAAATACTTAATTTTCTAGAGTTATATCGTTGAATCCCTCTGTTTTCCTGTAAGTGAGACATATCCAGTGTTCTGAGTGAGCACCTGTGACAGTAAGAACATACCCAAGTACCAGTTCTCACAGTCTGTCAGATGTAGCTCTGCCATGACCTGTTTCTTCATAGCACACTGTGTGCTTGTTTCTGTGTGATACTGGCCTGATTATTTCCCACGTTAGCCGCCCCTCAAAACTTTAAATACAGCACTTCCCATCATAGCAGGGCTTATGCAGGTTTGTTCTTTATCCCCCATATTCTAATTTGGTTTCTCAGCTACGGAGAAATGGTTGAACTGCATTTTTTTTTTATATATTGGAGTTAGAAGTATTCATCATAAAAAGTAGTTATGTGTGCTTTTGTATGTTTCAATTACAGATTTCTCGCTTTCTTTCCTTTCTGATTCAGTTGAAGTTTTTTTAGTTCTTGGAAAAAAACCAGGCAAATGCAGAAAGAAATATGACAGTAACTTTCATTTTCCTTTCTGAATGCCGCTTCCATGATCTCAGTTGATTCCCCCTTTTTTAGACAGGAATTATGCTTCCCTGATTAGGGACTCAGCCAAGAGATATGCGATCTAGGCTCAATTCCTTTTCCTCTTCCATTTATCTAGGTGATCTGGGGTAAGTCGTTTGGTCTCTTTGCCTGCCTGCTGAAGTTTGGTTTTGGTGTCCCTGACCTGGATGAGCCCAGGGTTCTTTGTATAGGAAGCAGGGTATACAGGGAAGAGAGGCATGTAGTGAGCACCCAAAATAAGTTACAGCTCAATATCAGAGCGTACCTTCGGTGCTCCTTCAAACCCAGGAGCTGAGTAGTGCTCTTGGATCTGGCAGTACAGATAAGTAAAACAAGAATAAAAGCTTTTACTTGCCCTCACATCAGCATTCCAAAGGTGAAATCTTTAGAGGTGATGGAAGATTCAACTTGCTGTAGCAAGGGCTAGACAAGTGCTTTCCATAGAGCAGTTGATGGAAATGGTGTTGGCAAAATGCCATTTTCTAAATAAATTAAACTCTTATATCTTCTTCAGTCTCTCAGCTACCATAAGGGAAACAAATGCCTCGTGCATAGGAAGAAAACAGTGTTACTCACGAACACTTTGTTTTATTTCCCACTTTCTTTTTTTCCTATTTAGCATAAAGATATACATGAAGACGATGTTAAATCTGCTTTCAGTTCTTGGCTGCAGGATTCCACTGCTGATGATCACCCATGGATAATGACAAGCACAGACTGTATACGTTTGTCTGTTAAAGAAGGTAAGGATAATACTGTCCTGTGCTGTAGCTGTCTTCACAGTCCGCTATGGAATTTACTTAGGCAGTAATCTCTGTATACACCATTTAACATAACAGATATCCCTTTACACTGAAACAGTAAGCATGACTTATGCTTTAATAATGATTAACCTTTTTTATTCTTTTATTTTGGATTATATCATATTAATTCAAAATACATGAATCTGTTTCATCTTATGAGGAATAAAAAGTGAATTTATTTGGAATTTTAATAGTTGTTCCCTGGGTTTTCACAGGCATTGAAGAGTTTGTTCTCAGTGTAGTGCATCCTGCGCACATTGAAGAAAATAAGTCTGAGAATATTTTTATACTGAGTCCCAGTTTGCTGCAAAAGACCAATATACAAGTAAATATCACATAGTATCAGGTATCAAGTAATCTAAATTGTTATATTTGGTTAAAAATATATTATGTTCTATATATAACTTATTTTGCTTTCCCTTTTTAAATAAGTAATGTCAGTCTGTTGATTAAATTATATCTTCATTCTTTATATGTTATTTTATAGCCTCAGCAATGGTGAGATTCCAGGCATGCCACAATAGTTACTGAATTTCATAGTCTATATTAAATTCTCAGAAAAATCAATTAGAGCAGAGGAAAGTCAGTACCGTCCAAGTTTGAACATACCATCTTTATACTTAGTTGTTCTTTTCCATAATACCTAAACCACTGTAAAATCACTTCTTGGTTTATCTGACAGGAACAGTAGCTTGTTCTGACAAAGGTGAGACATACTCCCCGTTTAAACCTACCAAGCTCACACTGCTTTCTCTTTTATATAGTTTCTGTGCATTCTGTTTCTTCAGTCTTTCCTTTCTCAAGAGAATAAATATTTCTATTTAATATTAGGATTACTGTTTCCATTAATAATTCTGGTAGAACCAGTGCCCGTGACTCCAGGTTTATGGTTATGAGTAGGGTAACATTTTTTCATTTTTAAACTGATACAGTTAAATTTTAGCAGACAAATAAGGTGTCCTGTTTCAGCTGTTTAGGATGGAGTTTTTTCTGCAAAATTAGGATTTCTGTTCAACAAAAAAAAAAAAAAAGGTAAAGCAAGAGCTTTATTTCTGTTGGTAGTAGAGAAGTACAAGAAGGCTTCTTCAAATTGTGCTAGTGACTGGTACTAAGATGTAAGGGCAAAGCGCATTTCTTAATAGTAGTGTCAGCATCTTCTACCAGCCTGTTCTTATCGGTGAACCTCTCTGTTAGCTCTCTTTGCCTGCCCAGCTTTCCGTACCAGCTCCCCGGTGAACTAGACTGCAAAATTCATGCAGGTGAAAAAAGCCAGGTGTTTTGTCAGGTTGCTTTTCAACCAGATCAGACTCCTGATCTGATTCACTATCTTGTCTCACGAGTACTCCTGTCAGCACAACAGGGGAGGCCACGGGAGAAGGAACAAGTAGCTACAGGTAGGGGAAGAGGTGATACACCGTCTGGTATAAACAGCCCTTGGCCTAACATCTAATCACAGGTTGTTACATCACTGTAAACACTGGCTTGTGTTTTGGAGATAGTTGTATTGATGTCATTTTACTGATGCATCTTTCTTTCAAGTGCAATAAGCTTCAGCAAAACATACATGCAACATTTTCTTTACACAATTCCAAAACTGGCTAGTCATTTCTAGACCTTTCTTCTGGTGGTATATTTAATGCAAAGTACTAACTCTTTCCTTTGTTGTAGGTTCTTTTACATCCTCTAACTAGAAAAGCTGATGGTGACAGCCAGCCACCTATGTGTGATACAGACAGGAACCTTCCTTACCACAAACTAAACGATTTAGGGTGAGACATTTTCATAGTAGAAAACATGGGAGGGAGTGGAAATTACAGAAAAAGAATATTGGTGGAAATGCAGATTTTTTGTAAACTAAGCCAGACCTAAAAAACCTCTTTTGGCTTGTGTCAGACTCAGACCTTCTCCTGGTGTATGTAGATGGTTAATTTTGTCCTCTGAATAGTCTTACTGAAGTGAACAGAAAACTCTTGTACTGAAAAGTTCATCGCGTCTGACAATAGGATGGGAGGTCTCAGAACTGCGTACGTTTCAGTAGAAATACTGATAGTTCAGTGACTCTTGGAGTGCTTCTCAGTGGTATGAAACAGACCTGTATGTAGCAGTAAGGGATACTGGGTATAGTTGGAGGGTGTTTTTAGCTGTGGTTTCCAAATGAAGCAAAACTTGGGATATGTTGCAGTCTGTCTGTCAATCCTCTTCCCACAGTAACTTAAACCTGCTTACTTGTTTAACTAAATTTAATAGTATGGGTCTCAAAGAAACTTAGTTCCTACAAGTCTTACCAGAATTTTCAGCTGAAGAGATAAATTCAGAATTGTGTCTCCAGTGGTAAAAAGTGCAACGTAAGCTCAACAGCTATTTGGTGAACCTGCTAGGTGGCTAGTGGCAGTGGTATAGTCTGGAACTAGCCGTAGGACATGCTGGCTCTTTCTCAGCAAATAAATAAGTAATATGTAAAGCTGTGGTCATTAGTATTAGGGAAGACAGTGGTACTGTGTAGCAAACCTGAAGCAAGGATTGGGCAGAGGGGACACGAGACTTGGAGTATTGTGGTAGTATGCTATCGGTGTTGTGAAACGCAACTGAGGATATTACTGAGGTGTTGTGAAAGGCAACTGAGCGTATTATTATTGAAGAGGGAATGGGAACTGATCAAGGGGTAGTGCGGTAGGGATGGGATGTGGTAGGGTTGAGATGTTAGAAACCAGGATTCATCTATTCATTCAGTTTCTCATGGAACAACACCTTTTGTTTAAAGTTGAAACACAAAACTGATAGCCTTGTTGTTTGTGGACCTGAAAAGAGCACTCTTGTGTTGAAGGTCACAGAGGTTTAAGACAGGTGAAGGGTAAGGATGTCTTCAAGTGCACTATGTGCTGCTTTATTTCTGAAAAGACTGAGAAGTTTTCTGAGCCAGGCATGCTCCATATTCTACCGATTTGTTACATTCCTTAGTGGGTTGTTACTCAGACACAAACAGGTGAAGCCCCAAAATATGGTTAGCTGTTATCTTCTGAGACCTACCTCATGCTAGGGTGGTGTAGAATGACTGGATAATCCTTCCATTGTCGGGGTGTTCTGCAACGTCTGTCTGTGTCCCCTGTGCCACGACTGCAAAATAAAGGTGCTGCCTCTCCAAATCGATTGCCTTTAGCTTTTTCTTGAAAAGGTGAAGTACATTGAAATGTGTCAGCATTGAAACTTCACCATACTGCAAGCTATTATTATTTACATCATGTGTACTGATGCTACCCGTAGGCTATTTAATGCTTTATTTGCTCTGCAGAGGAGTGGACAAATTAGGAACATCTTCCTTTGAACACATAAGCCACAGTCTTCTGGGACGTCCTTTATCTCAAAAGCTGGCTGCTATTGCTGTGGGACTGCGAAGCGGAGGGGTACTTCTCACAGGAGGAAAGGTACACACTTTACTACTCTTTACTTGCAAACCCTCCCAGATTGTTTTCTGTAGTTACAAAACTGTTTTCCTTAGTTTTCTTTGATACCATGTGAATTCCAAAGAATTAAAGAACAAGCTGAAAAAAGAGCAGTTAACTGAACAGAGTTAATTCAGTAAAACATTCTATTATATATATACACATTATATGCGTACTTCATCAATATATATTAATATTTCATGTATATATATAAAATACATATATAACATAAGTTTTAAAGACTGCTACCAATGCAACTTTAGTTTGTTCCCTTGGGGGATTAATCTACTTTGTGTTATAGTATAATAAACACTTCTTGTCTCTGAAATATTTGAATGAAAATAAGAATATAGTATTTTCTGCTGTGTTATAACATAAAATGGTAGTGGAGTTGATATTCTTATTTTCCGTTGCCTCTTATGATGATCCATTTAATACCATATTCCACTGAAACTAACAGATGTCTTAACACTGAACTGAGTGGAATCAGAACACCATCCATAGTGGATCTGTCCACTCTGAATGTGTTTGTATTTGTTTCACTCTAGGGCTTTAGACTCTACCAAGTGATTTAAAGACAGAATGTTTATATGCTTTTGGTGAGGAACAAAACTCGTGTGCATACAGCTTTCCCAGCTTGTTAACTAGTGTATAGCGCGACAAAAACTCCACTGAAACGGAAGGAAATAGTTCTGTCAATTTACATTACCTCACATTTATTTTTGTAGGGAAGTGGAAAGTCAACATTAGCAAAGGCCATCTGCAAAGAAGCGTTTGATAGACTGGATGCTCATGTAGAAGTAATTGATTGTAAAGCTTTAAGAGGTATGATAATTATTTTTTACATCTCAAATGTTTGCTGTAGGATGAAGAAGCACAATTATGAAGTTATTATATTTAGTCTGAATAATTTTTCTAGTATTATTACTGCTTTTGCAAGGATATTTGATGCCCTGCAATGAGCATCCTTAACAGTCTGATGAAAATATAGCTGCCATAAGCTTATTTCACACTTTTATCAGTTTCTGTTCCACATAAACCCACCAGATTCAAACCATGCTTGCCATGCTTATTTCTGATTGTTACAAAATAGGAAGAAGTTGCAAGTTGAACTGTGTGCTTTTTCAGCTGTGCTAGGTGGAATAAATGTTACATTAACAAATCACAAGTGTTGAAGGATACCTGTATTACTCAGTGAAAGGATGACACAGGCACCAAAGAAGGGTTGAACACCCAGCTGAAACCTGGTTTATGGTGGCATATTTACTAACTTAGTGTATGTTGGCAATAGTCATCTGACACTCGTGATTATAGATGATGATGAGATGAATCCTTAGGTTTTGTGAGTTCAAATGAAGTATTTTGCACCAAAGATGGAAGAGGACAAAAAAAAGGCTTTTTTTACTCTTTCATTGACTGGCTTTCGCAAATAGTCTTAGTGTTACAGAGGCAGAGAATACTCAACTGTTTTGTTACAGAGCCCTTATATTGCATGGCTATACTCTTTTTGCTTAAGTCCCTACTAAGCTCCTTGCTCCAGAGCAAAAGGGAAGGATTGATAGAGAGCTAGGTCCTTTGCTCTGAAATTTTTTTCCAATTGCCAGCACTCTTTAGTAGCTAATTTGTAGTGCTGCTCATACTGCTCTGTCTTTAACTGTTTAGAAATTAGACCTGTAGGCTTCTATAGTGGTGAATGAAAGATGATTAATCTCATTTTAGGACAGATGAATCCTTCTGGTGTTTTTTTGATAGAAGATGTGGACTCTTTTCTTTACTGACTGTTGACTCCGATTTAATCTTGGTACCTGGCTTTATAGGAGTAAAGCTACACAAATTGAAACATTGTAGTATTGCGTAAGCAAGATTTAGTCAGTCTGATTATTTTTTTCCTGATATGTTTCGTCATTAAAATGATATTTCGCTTTTAGGAAAAAGATTAGTAAACATAAGGAAAACTGTGGAAGAAGCTTTTTTGGAGGCAGCGTGGAGACAACCATCCATTCTTTTGATGGATGATCTTGATCATGTTGTTGGAGTACCTTCTACACCAGAGCATGAGAACAGCCCTGAAACCGTTCAAAGCAATAGACTTGCTTATGGTAATACTGTGCTACCTGTGTCTGGATAAGAATATAATGCAACTTAGAACTTCTTGCACCTCAATTTTGTTGTCCTACCTGGACAATTCTGTCTGTATCATTATTGCTTCAGGACCATGTGGTATTCCATGGCAGGGATTCACAAATTATGGTATGTAGACCATTTGTGGACCACTAGCTGAATCAAAATAGTCCCTCTGGCGGTTGGAGTAGTCATTACCAATGGTACATACGCCACCGCTGCTGATGGCAGCGCCTGTTTTAAGTACCGCTGCCACTGGTAGAGAATTCTCAGTTCCTTTTTATATTTTTCATGCACTCAAAATACGTTGCCGTTGCTTACAACTGACAAATGAATCTTTAACTGATAATTATTAATAAGATTGATATTATAATTGATATGTCAATTATATATCATTATATATATAATCATATATATTACAAATATCATTAAAATTGATCCTGTTTTATTTATAAAATTATGTATTATTTATAATTACACAGATACATAAATCTGATACTTATTGATGTTTGGAACCAACTTATTTTAGCTGAGTACTAACTTCTTTATCATCCTACTTAGTATACTTTGTAGAACTTCTATTTCACTTTACAATGTAACAGTTACAGATTTTAAAAATAGGATTATCAGTTGTAGTTTGACATCCTATAAATGGCTCCTTTTTATTCCCTAAAATCTAGGTCTTTGTAGAACTTCTATTTCACTTTACAGTGTAACAGTTACAGATTTTAAAAATACGATTATCAGTTGTAGTTTGATCCTATAAATGGTTCCTTTTTATTCCCTAAAATCTAGGCAGTGATAAGTTGCAAAATAAAGTGATCGAGATTAATATCTTTGGGTTTTGAGCTGTATTCAACTCTGTTCATGTAAAATTAAAGCCATAGCAAAAAATATCTTCCATTTCTTAGCTCAGTTTGAGGGAGTTAGCATAATTTTTTTGAAATTACTTTTGAAGTTCAGAGAATCTTACTATCATTTCTTTTTTAAAAATATGCACTTAAGTAACTTGCAGAATTATGTTTCTTATTACTTTATTTATAGGTATAATACATACAACAGAGGCTTAGAGTTTTAAAGATTATTCCTTGAAGATCTACCTTGCATCCTTAATTGCTTTTACTGTGATAAGACTAGATTGCTTATTTTCTAGGCTTAGCATCTATTTTTATTCTTATAACTTTCTGTTTTCTGTTTGCATTGAGGGAATAATATTTCTAGGGCAGTGATCATAGTGGACCAAAAAAAAAATCCACATTTAATATCCTGTGGTAGAAATCATCAGTGATGCTACAAATTTAGCTTTGAAAGAGCATTTCTGATGGCATTTTATTAATGGAACGTACTGTCCTAGAAAACATAACTGGACATTTCAATTCTTTTTTTAATTAAAAAACTCCTGTAAACACGCAATAAAACAAATATATAATAAGATGTTACATTTTGTGTGCCCTAATGCTAACCTCCAGTACAGTAGGAATGTCTATTACGAAATGCAGAATCTTTTGTTATTTTGCAATTCATGGAGCAACGTCTTCTGTGTTTAGTTTTGAAAGATCTGATAAAAGAAATTATTTCCATGGGGAGTTTGATCGCATTAATCGCCACAAGTCAGTCTGAACATTCTCTACATCCTTCCCTGGTTTCAGCTCAAGGAACTCACGTATTTCAGTGCTTCAAATGTATCCGATCTCCAGACCAGGTAAATTCAGGTAAAATGGTTAAAACGTTGTTTGCCTTCCCTGCAGCCTGAAATACAGCTCTGAAACAGCTGCAAAAATAGTAGGTTACACCCAAAGATGAAAAAAAATCTGGAAATCTTAGAAGTTCTTTCATGATACTTAAATATCTCAGAACTGACATCTGTCATTATAAAGTTTAAAAGCAGATAAAAGTAATCCTGTGAAAACTCCCAGTTGGCCCCACTCTCCTTATCGTCAGTGGCAAGAGAAAAGTATATTCAGAGAACATTTCAGTTCAAAGTAAAACAAGTCTGGTTGTCTGACATAGGTGAGATACACAGGTCTCCTTGCTACCTGCAAGGGGATTCTAGAGGAGCAGCTTTGAAAAAACATGGAAGTCACAATTAGATAAATGAGATTAAATCTAAGTGTGTTTTTTTCACTTCTCAGAGGAATAAGTATGTCCCTAGAATGTGTATTTTTTTAAATGTTATTAAAACTAAATGTTCATTTTATGGGAAGGTTTTGGGTTGATTTTCTATATGAATTATATCCTGCTACTGTTGAATGTAGTCTGTTTTGAAAAGTAAA
Source organism: Charadrius vociferus (assembly GCF_000708025.1). Taxonomy (NCBI): domain Eukaryota; kingdom Metazoa; phylum Chordata; class Aves; order Charadriiformes; family Charadriidae; genus Charadrius; species Charadrius vociferus. The sequence continues at coordinate 213,702 of NW_009649040.1, read as the reverse complement.
AAGGATAGCAGGAAGACTAAGCAGTATAACTTCATCGCAGGAGACAGCAGACGCTGGGTACCTGTGCGTGCCCTAATGACATGACACAGACATGGCAGCTCATTTGTATTTAGCACGAGTTGTTCCTGCCTGCTTGTCTTCTGTCACAGGCTAGCAATTAAAAGCCACCGAGGAGACTATTCTGTGTTAGATACAGTGTAGCTTTCTCCCACTCCCTGCAAGTCTGCTTTTATAATTTTTAATACTAATACGTGAATAAGGATGAGACATCGCTGGAAAAAGTCAGGATCGCAAAAGATACCAAATTATCTGATGTATGTTTATCTAATGCAATATATTTCATCTCAAATATATTCTGCTCGTATCGGCAAAACGAAAGATGTTTCTTTTCCTGTGACAGGAAAAATGGATGTAAAACAGTAGAATCTGGGAGGTGGAGGGTTGTATTATTATTTTGGGGTTTAAGATAGCTGCGGCAAGGTAAACATTTACAGTTATAAAAGTGGTGAATTTATTGAAATTCACCTGAAGAACTAACTTTTGTTTATATTCATGCTTGCTCAGATTTTGTTATTTGATGGTTTGGTGACATGTAAATATGTAAGGAAATTTTAGTAACTCATATGTATTTACTTCTTGAATTTCTGAAATCCACATAAATAGTAAACTCAATATACACTTGCTGCACAATTCTATTTTTCAGAAGCAAAGATGTGAAATGCTGTGTTCCATAATAAAAAAGAAACTGAATTCTGATATAAAGAAGTTCTCTGATCTTGACCTCCAATGTATTGCAAAGGAAACGGAAGGTTTTGTTGCTAGAGATTTTACTATGCTGGTTGATCGTGCCATTCATGCCTGTGTTTCCAACCAGAATGTATTTCAAAATGGGGGTATGTTGACAACAAAATCTCCTATTCCGTAGTCTCACTTGTGTTATCCAGAACCTGTGGAGTAATACAGAAATAAAAAGCCAGTTTTAATGTTTTATGTTTAAAATTTATTTAATTGTTACATATTGTGAGGAATTTGTTACTGGTAGGCTGTGTGTTCTCCTTTTTTGTTCAGGGTTCTTTCTTTTCTTTTTTTAAGCAGAATTGAATCTGTCAACTATGGATTTTCAGAAAGCTCTAAAAGATTTTACTCCGTTAGCTCTGAGAAATGTCAACCTCCATAAACCTAAGGACGTTGGCTGGGACAGGATTGGTGGCTTAAAAGATGTGAAGCAAATACTCATGGATACCATCATGTTACCTGCAAAGGTACCCAGTTCTTTTAAATTAGTTATCTGAATTTTGTATATAATGTTAGTCAGGGAAGAATGATTTTTAAGGCGTGACACTGTATTCGACAGGAAGACGACAGGTATGATTTTAAGCTACTTTCGTAGCTTTCCAGTCTTCAGCTGTCTTCAGCTACTATAAAACTCCTTCTCCTTCCCCTTCTGTCTTCCAAATGCAAAAGGCAATGGCTTGTGCTTTTCTACAGATCAAGTGTTGCTCTAAAATATTGCAGTATTGCGAACATCATCTTTGCGACACTGTCTGTTGCAGGGTTTGTGATTAAGCTCAGTAAAGGTAACTTTTCCAGCTGTCTTCTGCAGTGCTTTTGCTAGAGGAGTACTCTCTTTTGGAAGAATACCAATCCATCGATTCCCCTTTATTTTACTTTGGCCTTTCTGCCTTGCTAGAAACTCCCAGCATTGAGATGAGCCATCCGTTACAGTCTTCAGAGAAATGACTGAACAGTTTTCTGTATAACGGACAGAATCTTTTACTGTATACTTACATAATTTAATCATATCAGTCTGGGATTAAAATAGGAATTTAGAAGTATCAATACGTACATTATAAAGCTCTTGTGCATCCGTATTCTGCCCTGTTTCCTCTTGGTAGAAAATACCCTGTGTTTGTATTTTATGTACCTGTGAAGCCTAGGAACCCATTTCAGCCTCAGGTAAACTAACCACAGTCCAGACGAGCTCTTGGGATCATGATGTGCATAAAAGAAATTAGACACATTCTGTTCAGACAATAGTCAACACTAGTCAGTGATGTTACAGTGCACTGCAGAGTCATTATTTCAGAATACGTCTTGTTGAAACTCTTTTCCAGTATCCAGAATTATTTGCAAACCTGCCCATCCGACAGAGATCAGGAGTCTTGCTGTATGGAGCACCTGGAACAGGAAAAACACTGTTAGCAGGCGTAGTTGCTCGAGAGAGTGGAATGAATTTCATCAGCATCAAGGTAGCAAGATTTTGAAGATTAATTGATTCATTTTATTAACTGAATGAAATATACTCGCAGGTATTATGTTAGGCTGTGCTTGTGAGGGCAAAATACCAAAGTAAGAAACTCGCATTTAACATTTGGTATGTCTCTGGGTATCCCACCATCTGACTTCTGGAACGTCACAGTTTTCTTACTGAGATTTTTTTTTTGTATAATTATTCATTAGGCAGAATTATAAAATTTAATTAGATGTTCTTAGTTTCCAATTTTTTATAAACAGATCCTGGATTTTTATTCCACTGGGCAGTGAAGTTGAGCAATGCATTTTAAATGTATTTTCAAAATACAATGTAAGCTGTTGCCTTGTTATACTGTAACACATGTTCTGTTATAGTAGAAAAGTAGAAATTAGTACTTTAAAATAAGTTGGAATGCTTAAAAGATTCTTTTGGTTTATCTAGACTCCTTGGCTCTTCTGTTCAGAGGTGCCACTCTTGGTTACAAGAAAATTCACTTTAGTATATGAAATCTGTGCTGGTGTTGAATTACACATTAAAACTGAGAAACATATCATGAATGTTCTTTTCTGATTTCTTATTTTTAGGGACCAGAGCTGCTCAGCAAATATATTGGAGCAAGTGAGCAAGCAGTCCGAGATATCTTTAGCAGGTTGGCTTTGTAAAGATTTGAGTTGTTACTAATTAATTGTGTTGGTTGAAGCTCCAAGAAATAATTTTGTTGTTCTAGGAGAGACATGGCATCAGATCACAAAAGCATCTGAAATAATTAGTTGTGCCAAACCAGATGTTCAGATCTTGGCAAGTTCAACTTGACTTTCATTACTTAAGAACTGAACATTTCGGCTCAGATCAGGAGAGCACTTTTGAAGCTGAACTCCCAGTTCTCTCCATTTACAGTCCGTTGGTTCACATCACAGAACCGTCTTGGAAAACACATGCTGAATTCCTTTCAGATGATTCCAGGAGACAGTCGAGTGTGCCCCAACTAGTAATGGACACTCAGTACATAGGATCATGCTAGACTTGGTATCGAGGTCCTCGGTGCAAGTTGTTTTGTTTTTACAAATCTGCCCTCAGTGCTCGCTAATGTAAACATATCCTACATAGCGTTTGCTTCTCATGTAGTTTACAGTGTAGTCAATCTTTGTGTTAGATGTACATAAGCTAAGACCTCATCTGCAGTGTTTGGATTTTAGAGCTTTCATGTATATTAACACGACAGTTGAGTACTTTAGAAATTATAAAGTGAGTGGAAGGTATGTCATAAAAATGAGCAGTGGTTCCATTGCAATCCAGTTCTTCAGAACCTCTGAATTTCTACAGAAAACAGATTTTCTGTTCTCTTGTTAAAGATAAATGTTCTCTGAAGCAAAAAGCAATTACCTTTAATATTTCTAAGCAGTTTTACATGTGACCCAAACTTAAACAGAATTTAGTATTGCTTTTTTTTTTTTTTTCTCCTTTTAGAGCTCAGGCAGCTAAGCCTTGTATCGTTTTTTTTGATGAGTTTGATTCTATTGCTCCTCGTCGAGGTCATGACAACACAGGAGTTACAGACCGAGTGGTTAACCAACTCTTGACTCAGTTAGATGGTGTGGAAGGCTTACAAGGTAATAATTCATCTGTGTGCTCTTTTTTATGCAAAAGTTTAGCAGATGTTAATGATACTTTTCTGCACTTTCCTAAGGGGTGTATGTGCTAGCTGCTACGAGTCGCCCAGATTTGATTGACCCTGCCTTGTTAAGGCCCGGTCGACTGGATAAGTGCCTGTACTGTCCGCCGCCTGATCAGGTGAGGAAACAAAACATTTTGCATGAGAGGCAAGGAAAAAAAAAACCAAAACAAACTAATGGGCTTTATTCTCCTTTTCTTTATGTTTACTGGCATTCCAAACCTGGACAAAGTCAACTTGATTGCCCAGCTCCAGTTATACAACAGTATAAATTCACTGATTTTAGTGTCACTGTGTTGGCATAAAACTGGGGAAAGACAAGGCTATTTACCACAGTCTTCAGGATCAAATCGTGTTCCTGTGGATATAGCTGATTAAAAAAAGAAACTAGTCTGCAGAAAGAAATTGGGTGCATGTTCTGTTTTTTCTCTGAATTATGAGTCTAGTGGATCTGCCATTTGCTTGAAGCGATGAACCATAGCCATACCCCACCCAACTCTTGAATTATCTGAAGTTTTCAGAGCAGTTTTATTCTGAATCCAGTCTATCCCACTCTTCTTTACCCACATTTAATTTGGAATATTCAAGCTCTTTTGTAAGTCAGATGTGTCACTAGTTAGGAAAGGAATGATTCCCATTCATTTTAGTGGGGTTTGGATCAAGCTTTTGAGGCTGTACAATGTGTGTCTTTGATTCCCCATTTTACGAGGAAAAATTAGGGCTGTTCATTTTCAGATTAGTTGGCATATTTAACAAATACCACATCATTTCATTCTGAAACATACATGAAGAAGATGATCCTGCACCTAAAGAACACAGTTAAAATCTCTTTGTACTCTCTTTTCCTTTTCTTCTTTTTTGGGTTTTTTTTTTTTTTGGTAAGCTGAATATGATCATTCAGGTAAAGAGAAGATTTTCAATTTTGTCATACTTCTCTTTGCAAAAGAGTATATGAGTAGCAGAGTTCACCTTCATATTTTTATATATTTCATATATAAAAATCCCAGATATTAAACGGATATTTAGAGAAATATATTTCTCTGTATACTGTGTTTGGTACAGTTTCTCTTAGACTCTTCAAGAAAATGTAACAAAATGTATGCCTATATTTTAAAGATTGATTACTGTACAGTATGTCCTATATGTACTGTTATTAGGGTAGTGTCTTTAAAAAAGCTCCTTCCTCTCTCAGATAGGAAGTTGCTTGTGACAGGGCCAAAGCACTAGCAATCAGGACAAGGGAGATAACATTTTGCTTTACTGACATATTTTTCCTCCGTTTTTACAGAATTCACGCTATGAAATCTTAAAAGCTCTCAGTCATTCCCTGTCCTTGGCAAACGATGTGGACTTTCAGGATTTGGCAGCAAAAACAGAACGGTTCACAGGGGCTGACCTAAAAGCTTTATTGTATAATGCCCAATTAGAGGCAATCCATACTAATTTAGGTTCAGGTTTAACACAGGTAAATAAAAGTGATATAAAAGAAGTCTCTCCTCTTTTTATTTTGATATTGATATGTTTGAAAGGATTAATTTTATCCATGCTTTTTCAGAAAAAATATGTTTAATAAGATTTAGTTTTCTTATATTTGTATGCAGAGGGCTAAAATCTTAATATGTTTGCAGAAAAATGCAAGAAAAATATAACAAATTAGTTTAAATGCTTCTTAAACACAAGTTTTTTTCATTTTATGATAGGCGCTTAATGTTAAATAGATTTACGTAAGCCAAATTTCTTTATTGTTGTTACGAAGAATGACTGACAGATCAATAGGAGGGATCCCGCTTTGAGTTTCTGAGGAGCAGCTAGCAAATTCAGTTTTGAGGTCGCACATTTTGGATGATGGAGGAAGCAAGAAATGGGTGGGTTTTGTGGAGCTGGAACAACAGACTGAGTTTGATCTAAGGTCAGGAGAGAAGTGGCGAGAGGATGGTGATACCTGAAGTGGCCTGCTCCGGCTCATCTTCCAGGCACCAGCTAATACTCGCATTTCCAAGGTACAGGGTCCCACCCTGGGTTTATACCCCTTATGCGACTGACAGGGCCTTTCCTCTTTTAGCCTCTTCAGCCACCTCACCTCACATTTTTGACGCCTGTCTTCTGGTTCTAGCTGGAAGGGGGCAGGCATGGCTTCCACTACTTGAAGGTCAAAGGGAAGGGTTGGGTCAGGGCTGCAAAAGCAAGGAGACCTCTTGGGTTCTTTTTGCCCCAGCTGTTACCAAGGGATGGGGCTCTGAGGATGCAACTCTTAGTATTGGGAAGGATCCCCAGTATATCTGCCCTAACAATCTTTTCACTTGTGGCATCATTAAGTAAGTAGTTGTAAGGACACCTGATGATTATGCACCATTAGAGGAGGCCAGTGTCTAAAGCAGTGGTCTCTGGAGTGGTGTGCACCCGCCCCAAGGGGCGCACAAAACAATCAGTTGAGGTGCAGGAATTAAATATTAGAGCTTCAAGAGTACATGTATGTAAATTACAGATAAATAAATATGCATATATTTGGTGGAGTGTGCTCAGAATTTTTTTACTGATAGGGGTGTACAATCAAAAAGGTTTGCAGACACCAGGCTCCAGCAACAACTGTAATTTCCACATCAGCGCTTAAATGTGTTTACTATGACTAAAGATGAGTACAGCAATTAGACGCTGTAAAAGTAGACTCACCACAGTCTCCTAGAGCACTTTGCACAAGAGACTAAATTGCCCAGAGGGAATGGTTGAGACAGATGGAATACAGCTCTACAATGGAAAATGTACATGAAGTTTCCCAACACTTGCTGTTACTGAGTGAGACAGTTCAAAGCAAACAAATAAAACCTTAAGATTATCTCCTCGATTATTTTTCTAGCATGAAGACAGAAAGTTCTACTTAAAGGCATTGGATTTTCGTAGCAAAATTTTTTGTAAATATACTCCCAGAGAAAGACAGATTATTAGAATCAAATCGATACTTTCATATGCAGTGCATATGAAATTTTAAAATGCATTTCAGATTGCAATTAGTTATGAGTTAACACTTCTAATGTTCTGTTCTTTGTCACAGGATTTTGGTTCTAGTTCTGATAGTGACTTCAGTCTCTCTTCCATGGTTTTTCTAAACCATAGCAGTGGCTCAGATGATTCGGCAATAGATGGAGAAGCAGTGCTAGAGCAATCTCTGATTTCTTTAGACATGTCTGACTTGCTTCCTGAAGATCCAAGGTCCAACATGTATCGTCTTTATTTTGGAAGCTCTTATGAATCAGAGCTGGGAAATGGAACTCCTTCAGAATTGGTAAATTACTTGCTTAATATTTTGAATTTTCAAAATGTTATCAGTTGTGAAGCAGAAAAACTGAACTAGACAAATGGTATGGTTTTATAAATACAATTCTGTCCGCTTTGTCCTTCAAACTGTCTTCAGCCTATACCTTGTGGTCCGTGGTGGGGAAGAAGACGGGAAGATGTGATCTGACAAAATACAATATGGACTTCTCTGCAACTTTGCAGGACTTTAAAATCAAAATCCCAAAATACTGCTTAGTACCTTATAAACAAGCAAGCTGCGTTCATACTACATCTTACTGTCTGGTCTAATGGCTCGTTGCCTTTCAAAGTTTAATACTAAAACAGTTTCTTACTGTTTGGTGGTGGGGTTTGTTTTGGGGTTTTTTTTTAACTTAGTTTTATTACTAAATGACCATCCAGCTTTCAAGAATTAAGTCGTAATCTTAAGAATCAACAAACATTTTTCAGTTTCCAGTAGAGGGTGTATTAATGGAATAATCTGACCATGGGATTGCGTAAACAACAGAAGTAAACCTTAGCTTGTTGCTTCTTAAGAACATTTTTGCTCTTATGAAGCAGAATTCCTGTTGTTGTATCACATTGCAAGCAAGCAGCTCGTTGTCTGGCTAGCTTGCAGATAGGGATGTGCTGGTTGGCTACCCAGCACCTGCATGGTGATCCGCTGGCCAGCTCGTCTCGCTTGGCTGCCAGGTAAGCAAAACAGAACATGCTGCCTCTCAGCTCCTTGCGCTGAACAGATGACTTCAGAGTTTGCCTGTGATGCATGGGATGTTCATTTTCAAGATTTGTTGTAGAACTGTTATTACAAGAAGTTACCAAAGTTGTTGGACTCTTTTTCTTCGAAACTGTCTTGCATTGATTCTTAAAGCCAAAAATAACTCTTTTTGATGTTGGAGAACTAATTACTGGCTGCTAACGTGCTTTCGTATGTTTTATCTTGCATTATAGTGCTAGTGTTCGATTAATGTATCTTTAGAGACTTCAGTTTTCCTGACTGTGAAAGTTCTTCAGCAAGGCTACAAGGACTTTGATCTCTAAAGTTGCTGAACTTGAAAGTTGCATATTTTATCAAATGCACAGAGAATTTGGAGGTGATGAATATTAAAATTATGAGTCATTCCAAAGCTAGCTACGTAAACTTCCCCAGATTCCAGAACCACTGATTTTAATACGTAAATAAAACAATCGACTTAGTAGACTTTTATTCTTTTTGAGATAGGCCATTGCAAAAATATTTAGATTTTTTCCAAATGTGAAACTCTTCATTTTCAAATATGTGCTTTTCTCCAAACACCTTGGCAAATTAACCTAAATCTTTCTGTTCAAAAAGTTATGCATGTGATATATTTTTAAGAGAAAGTACTCCTTTTGCCAGTGGGGGCAATCTTGTACTGAATTGTAGGCTAAATCTTAATGGTGGAGCTGCTTTTTTGGATCCATAATGAGTTAATGTATTTCTCCTTGTGGTCAATTTAGAGCTCTTTGTGTTTGTCTGGACCAAACTCCATAACTCATGATTTCACCAGCGTGACTCAGAGAGACGCAGCATCATCACAACCTTCAGTGCTTAGAACAGCTTCTCAGGAAGACTCCCTGGAAAATAACCAGGAGCAGCAAATAGAGCACCTGAGGACAGAAATCAATGCTATCAAACCCAATTACAGAAGCAAGAATGGAGTATGGCAGTTTTTTTCCATTATTTAGTCTTAACGCTTTTCTGTTGTTTTCCCACACTTCTTGGTATTTCAATAAATAACTTCTGCGATAATATTAAATATAATGTAACAAAAATAGCAAAGATAAATGATACCTAGTTTGTGCAGAAATAAGCCAGGTGTTAGCATTCATAAAACTAAGTAGTTATTTCTGCATTATTAATACTGGGGGGGAGGGGGGGCCACTTGTGATTGTGTTTATAAATCATTTGTCTGTACATACAATGAGGAAGTTCCAGAGTTACTGATATTCATGGCACTATGCCTTTGCTTCTGTGGTAATTTTTCACCGTCTGTTTATGGCTCTGTTTTCAAGGAGGACAGCACCCTTAATCAGTCAGTGCTTGCCAAGAACACTTTAATTATTACCCAGTCCCATCTGATGGCTGCACTTGAGGGCATAAGACCATCCATTAGCCAAGATGACTGGAAGAATTATACTGAGCTGTAAGTATTACTTTTTTTTTTTTTAATTGTGTATTCAGCGGAGATTTGGTCTTTTCACATTTCTTATTCATCAGAAATACAATAGTTGGTTAATGTGGGGAATGGCAGAATTTAAGAGCTTCTGACCGCAATTTTTTTCAGAAATACTAAATTACACAGAAAATATTTGACCTGTGCATTGTCTTTTATTGTTGTTATTAATGTAGGACCTAGAGATGCAGGACCTCGGTCCTTCCTGCTCCCACTGAGTAGTAGCCCCTCGTATTGTCAAATTGCTGGGTTTGGCTCTCCATAGGGGTCTTTGTAGCTGCTCTTTTTGAGAAAAGGCAATAATCTGCAGAAAAGGAGACTGTGTCTCCTTAGACTTGGAAAAGACTGGAGTGAAAAAGCTGGAAACTGGCATCGGGATGTTCTTTGATCTCACCAGTAGGTTCTTCTGACATGAGTATTGTTGTCTTCCTCAGCTGATACATAGATAAACAGGTCTTACAGCAGCGAAAAGAGAGAAAGAAGGGACAGGAAAGGAGGAAAATGAGAGATGCTTCCCAGGAGTGTATACTACCCTGTCCACTTCTGTTCCTTGTCCCATTTTCCCTCCCTCCAGCCCCAAAAAGTGAAAATAAAAAATAAAAAAAAGAGGAAGCAGGGCAGGGAGCTCGCTGAGTTAGGTTTGTGGATGAAAACTCCAGGTCCCTAGGTCTGAGAAAACGTGCACTCTTCATTTCCATGAAAATATATGTAAACATCTGTAGTTCTGTGTTGCATTACTCTGAAGAGTAATGCAAAGACAGTTGCACTCTGAAGAGTCATATGCAAAGACATTTCATAAGAATTTGCTAATATCTTTTTCTGTTTTCAGGTATGATAATTTTCAGAATCCCAAGAAGAGGAAAGGACAAGTTGTCTCAGCATTCAGACCAGGACAAAAAATGACTCTAGCTTAGTAACTTGTGTATTTGCTTGTAATTGCTAAACTGTAATTGGAAATGACAAATGTGATTAAATCAGATTATTTATATTCATATGGAATTATTAATGCAGCAGTTGAAGATGTTTCTTTTAAACTTACATGCTGTAAAATTATGTCATATTTTATTTTGAAGAAAATTGTCTTCCTTCAGATTGATATTAAATTTTTGAGAACATTGATTATGTTCTGTCCAGTTGTTTATCACATAAAATTTTAAATTTTGCTTTTTCACGGAATCATGGAATTTTCAGAGTTGGAAGGGACCTCTAGAAATCATCTAGTCCAACTCCCCTGCTAAAGCAGGATTGCCCAGAGCACATTACTCAGGACTGCATCCAGGCGGGTCTTGACAATCTCCAGAGAAGGGAACTCCTTTTGTCAATATAGTTTCCAAAACCTAACAATTATTTCCTATCCTAGTTTATTTCCTCACAACAAATAGATTCTGTTCGAATAAACTGTAATATCTAATGGTGGAAATGTTTTCAAAATATTCCATAAAGCCATTCTCTAATGGCCTTTGGAGAGGTGTTAGAGAAGGGTGGTACTTTGTATGTTTGTTGGTAGGCAACTAGTCTAATCCTTCTAGAACAGCTAGCGCAAAAAAAAAAAAAAAAAAGACAAACCAAGATAACTGTATCTTGTTTTCTGCCATTGTTTATTATTCAGAAGAATATCAAATTGCATTTCACAGCAGCCGTATCTTCTTATTCCCATCTTTGCTTCTAATCTGTCTAGCTTTCTAATGCTATATCCTGAAATTATTCACAACTACTGTCTTGTATGAAGATTGTTAAAGAGTTGTCTTCCTTGGCTGATACACAGATAAGCAGGTCTTAACAGAAGGGCGAAGAAGGAAGGGACAGGAAAGGAAGAAAACTAGAGAGATTTCCCATGAGTCTCTACCACCCTTTCACAACATTTTGCCAATACTGGGGGGTTGTGCTCGGTTGGTTTTTCACTAATCATCCTTCCCTACTATTTACCTTCCTGAGGTAATCAGAAAGCATTGATTTATTTTTTTTTTTTTTGGTGGTCTTCCATAGCCATTATGTGCCTTTTCACACCTGTATTGCTTTGGGCCATTGGACATTATCTGATCACAGAAAGGGTAATAGTAGTATGGCAAGGCTCCCTGTGATCACTTCTTCAGGTACATAAGTAGCAGCAGCCTTCCTCAAGCCAATCCTAAATGTTTGATTATATGGTCCCACTACGTGTTCCAATTTGTTATTTCATTCATTGAAATGTATCGTGCTATGTCAGTAATTAGAAGAACTCATCATACAGATGGTATGATTGTGCCGTTGACTGCTCTCTGTTTATTTGGTTCCTATTCCCAGTGCCAGCAAATAACCCAAAGAATGTATGATTTGTGTGTTTATTCTTGCAGCCTGGTACAGGTGAAGCCTATATACCCTACAAGCCTTAGCTTGTAGCTGCAGTCCTAGCTCATAGCAGTTAATACCCCTGATTTTCTCATTTATGCTGAGCTATTGCTTTTTATTCATGCTTATCTCTTGCTTCAGTAGGTTTTGAAACTGAAAATCCTTATTGCGTTACTACAAAGCTCTACTAATGTCAATACCACTGTCATTAACATCATACTTATTTTTTAAAAGTGGATATTTGTTTGTTTAGTTAGCATTAGAACCATATCCTAGCTTACTTCTAACCTTGAGTTCATCTTTCGTATATAATAGTGTCATTTATTTCCTTGTTCCCGTTGTTCTAAACAGCTGTAAAGGTGAATATGAGTAGGGGTTGAACAGATAAGAAATTTACTGCAGAGGAGCAAGTCACTCCCTGTCAGATGCTTCATGGTAACTCACATTTACACTGTGGTAAATGTTAGGTACTTTGAATAAATTTATCTTTTAACGGAAGAGGGGCAAACCCTATGGATATTGTTAATGAAGTGCAGTAGCTGGCAAGCCATAACTTGTTACTGTGCTTTGTTTATGTGTTAGAACTCAAAACCTTCATGTTTGGGGCTTTTTTTTTCATTTCCTTTTCCAGGTCCAGTAATTTATTTTGGGCATTTCTGGCTTTCAGGATGTAGTTTATTTATCAGTTTCTTGTCATCTTTTTTCCCATGATTATTTATCCAGTGACATTTTGAGCTCATTCAAAATACTTTTCTCTCCTCCTCAAGCTTCACATTCCAAATGGTTTTCATCTCTAACCAAAGGAAATGTCATATTGTCTTCTATTCAAATACTTGTATTTGAAAGTTCAGCCAGGTTGATGTCATTGATTAGTTCCTGTAGTTTCTCAGGTAGCTCGAGGAGCTTTTCACTTAGTCTTCCACCTACTGATTTAAGGACTTTTCAGTCAAAGGTTCTTTTCTACAACTAATGTTCCCATAAGAAGGTGGTCTTCTAGCTCTTTCCTTGCCAAAATTGTTGAAAGTACATTGCTGTTTATTACATCTTTTCTATTTGGTAAAGAAATCTTCTACTACTACAAAAACATCCAGATCAGCCCAAATTAGTAGTAGCATCTGTTCTTTAACTTATGTCTAGACAATGGGTGTACCAGATTTCATTAAAAATGGAAATGATTTAACCTTCCCAGTAATGATAATCTCAGAATGCACTGACACTTCTATCTGAAAGGGACAGTCAGAGGCCAATCATAATTAAAACAAAGACGGTACAATAATCTGTGGAATTATCTTCACACTTTTAATCATTTAATTAGAAAACTATGCTTCAATGCCAAGTCTTATATTGTAAAGTTAAAAAGGAAAGCGAGCTTGCATTAGGCCGTATGTTGAGGTCATGTCAGTCCTCAACCAAAATTAGATACTATGCTGTCGTGGAAAATGTTCTTAAAACCCAGGAAGCCGAGGTTCCAACTCTGCTTTCCACATCTGCACTCTCACTTTCCCCATGCAAGGAATTTCACCAGTGTGCTGAACTAACTGGGTGTGTGTGTATGTATATACACACATCCCCTATATAGATAACCTTGACTATTGCCATGGGAAATATCATTGGATCCAAGAAAGTAGGTCACTATTAATAACTAGGTGCTGTTAGGTGACCTTTGGTTATGTTCTGAATTATATTAACATCTCATCTTAAAAGCTAGTAGAGTATCCAGTTGAAGCCCGGCTGAGGACTCTTATACAAGCAGAGAAGCCCAGTAGCGCAAAGCCTATAGCTAAATGGAGGATAATCCCTTCCATACAGGCGTTGTGCAAGAAACCTCAGCCGGGCTGTGGAGGCTCCTTCCCAAGGCCCGCTATTCAGAATTATGCAGACAGTGAAAAAGGACCAATAACGAAGTTTGTTTGGCGTTCTCCCTTCTCTCACGTTACGCGCTCCCTCCCCGAGCAGCCCCTCCTCCGCCCGGCACACGGGGGCCCTT
>NW_009649040.1:186674-199729 GCF_000708025.1 Charadrius vociferus | reverse complement strand
CGGTGGGGTCGCAAAGCTCCGCTGGATCCCGCCAGCGCAGCGGGGGCGGAACGGGACCCCGGCGGGCGCCGTCCTCCTCCCGCAGCCGCCACATTGACAACGGCCGTCTCTTCCAGGGCATCCTGAATTTGGGCACAAGCGAGAACAAGCTTTGCTTTGACTTAATAGAGGAGAGAGTAAGTGTTGCCCTCTTCTGGCTGGTTGGGATTTGACCGCCAGTTCCTCTTTGACAATGTTGAGGTGTCGGGGTAATGATTTAGCGCAGGCAAAGTGACGCGTAGGGTGGGATGCTGAGGGTGCCGGGACTAACAGCTTTCGCCGGGAAGCATTCTTTGTATGTTTATATGTACTGCTCCGATGGAACACTCTGAAATAATTTGCCAAGTCGTATTTATACTGAAAACTTGCCCCTGCTTGAAAACCAGAATAATTTTGGTTTTGGTTCAACTTCATTCGCATGTGATTGAGTACGTGCTCCACACTGAACTCGTATACAAGAGGCTGTTCCCGTCTCAGCAGCAGATGTTGCTTCGGAACGTTGGCTGTCAGGAAGAAGTGTGGTTTTGGAGAGGAAAATCATGGCCTGATAAAACGCTTACTTGCCTGATGGCAAAGCCAAAACTTTCACTGAAAATGTTCCACACACAAAATTCAGACTTTAAGCGAAATTAAAACTACATCCTAAATGTTAAGCTGCTGTGCACGGCAGTAAGAGCCAGCCTCTGCAAGGCAACTAGGGGGTAATTGCACATTCCTTAAGGGCGGTACTTTCCCCAGAGTTGTTAACTCCAGTTCATCTGGAAAGCATTGGTGTTCTGCTCTGTGCGTTAGCAAAGCTCAGATCTGGTCACCAGGCCACCTTCTGCAGCTTCCACGTTCCCTCTTGCTTCTCCTTCCTACTTCCATGAGGTTCCATTTGCACTGCTGCATTTGCCGCGCTTGTGATGGAGGGTCGGGCGTAAACTCGATGTCCGGGTTGGTTAGCTGATGAGCTGGCAGTGCTGGCAAGTGGAGAGGTGTTTTTTTCTTAGGAGTAAACAAAAATCAATGCCACAATGAATATAGGACTGAGCCGGTTATTTTTTGGTGGGGTTTTTTTTTGGGGAGGGGTGTGCACCACTTTGAGAACAAGAAAGCCACAGCTGTTTTCTTCTGTAACAGGTGATAGCGTTGCTGTCACTTTTCTTGTGTTGGCTGGGAAGCTAATCAAAGTTGACACGTGAATTAAAAGCTGATATCATAAATATTGCAAGTGTTGTTTGAGCTTTGATATATCTCAGAAGTGGCTGCATAATCTCTTAGGTACAGCTGGGATGCTTTTCCTCAATGTGTTATTCAGGACTTGTTTTAATATATGACTGACTAATCCAACAAATAATCCTTTCATTTTTTTTTCCTTCGTTTTGATGATCTTTTAATGGTGTTTTGTAATATCTTCAAACTAAAAAAGATAAGTACAAAGTATAAACATAATTGTAACTCATGAATTTTTATAGTATCCATTTCCTTAACATTCCTGAATAATGTTTGGGGTTTTTTTAAAAAAAATAATCAAGTTTTACCCTGCTACAGCAGAACAGAAACTCCCAAGAATGCTGTGTTCCACAGTATCTCTTTCATGTCACTAGCTCACAAGACCTGACATGAATTATCTGGAGCCTCATCTTTTCCAGTATGCTGATCCACGAGGTACAAGAAGGTAAGAAGTGCATTTTCCCGTGGATCGCATCGCTTGTTGTCAGTGCTAGTCAGGGCTCGTGTGAAGCTGGGTGTGGTTTCATGTTTTGATAAGCCCAAAGGACAGGTGTGTTACTGTCACCTGCCCGCTGGCAGGCTTTTGGGGTCCTGTGCAGGAGTTATTTTTCTGGATTCTTGTTCTGTTTTTCTTCCCACCTTCAGTGTGCCCCAAAGACCTGCAGTGCCAAAGGTCAAAGATCCGGGAGCTTGGTGGCAAGCGAGAGGGCATGCATTGATGTGGTGAATCTCATTGATGTGGTGAATCGCTCCTGGAATGGTTCACTGTAGTCTCAGTGAGGGATAAACAGAAACTCGGGGGGCTGTGAAGAACAGGGGTGAAACACTGGCTCCCTGAAGATCGATAGGAAGTCCTCCATCGCCTTCACTCAGACTGAAAGCTTGTCTTGGTCTAAAGAATTGTCATTGACTCAGGTTTCACTGTTTCTGGTACCCAGGTTCTTGCCCTTTCTCCAAAAACGGATCCCACTCGGGCTCAAAGATGCTTTATTTTCTCATTTTTCTAGTGTACAGCAATGATAGTTGAGTGACAGTCACTGTTATTCAAGGTAACAGATGGCTTCTGTGTGCTTCTGTCTCACAAAATGTAGCACACTGGGTATCTGAGGAAGTGATATTATTTAGTCAAAATCTTCAAGGCTTTCATAACAGAATGAATTACTTGTTTGTTCTGTGTGTGTTTTGTGCTTTTCTTTTTTCCTGAGAAATACGTGACTGCTTAGTTGACTTTAATTCTGTATTTTAGCTTCAGAGAAGAAATTGCCAAATTTCTAACTGACTATACCAGAGCTGCAAAAGCACTGAATCCGGAACATGTAAGACGTGCTTTATCTTTGCATCTTACTCTTCTTAAACTGATAAGGATGAATAAATCTGAACACAAATATCAGCAAGGTACTCCAGGAGAGGGATATATGCAAGATTTGCAGAAGTCTTAGTAGTGTTAATTTTCCATTTGAAAAAGTGGGCAACGTGTAACATTCAAGGACTTGGTGTATAATCTATAAGGTGTACTAGTGTGGCTTTTTCTCTGTTTGGTTTTGTTTTTTTTAATTTAAACTAGACAAGTGCTGATATTTCTGCTAAATATTTCATTGCTAAATGAAAGTTTGTGCTACTTCTTTCAGATAACTGTTATGAACGGCTGTTGTGCTGTTTTTGCTACTCTATCAACTGTTTTATGTGACCCTGATGGTGAGTAAAAACTTCATTATTTTACTTAAAAGTGTTTATTAGTGATGAGTATAATCATATTGTGCCTTCTGACAGCCTGCTGTTACTCTAACTGCCTGAATGAAGCAAGGCATGGTATTTCTTTGTCACTGGCAGAGTGTCTTTGAAATAATGCCTCTGTTTCTGGAATGGTGGAAAATGTTTGAGGTATCAGCAGGCCCACTCACTTTCTGAAATGCAATCCATAGTTCTTTTAAGAGTGTTATAGGAAGAGGAGAAGAGTATCAAGAGAATACAGTGTATTTTGAAAAGTTATGAGAAAAAGAGGTGAGAACCATGGTGGAGGCTGGAGGGACTAGACACGCAGGGAGGAAGGTGTACTTGGTTGAAATCTGGGACCCAGGGTGAATTTGGATAACTGGTAGAAGGTAACACATCATAGACAGAATTTGGGACCAGGGAAGGGAGCTGCAGCAAAAGAGGGATTCTCCGGTCAAACAAGGGTGGTGGTGAGGTGGAGGCAGAGGTGGGAATGCAAAGCAGAAGGAGTGGAGTCCCGGGAAACAATCTGCTCACAGCAGAAGTAGACAGCAGGAGGAAGAAGAGAGCTCAGCAAGGGAAAATGGGTTCCTCACTGGTTTGGAATGAGGAAAGCAGCGCAGGCCTGCGGTACCGCACAGAGTGGGGAAACCCACGAAGACCTGCCAGGGGAGGAAGGTGAGAAGGATGACTTATGCGGCCTCCAGCACAGGAGGCTGTGCTGCTCCCAGAGCACCCCGTTTATAGCACCAAGAGCCCTTGGGAGGAGGATGGAGTGGTGGAGCGTAACGTGGCACAATGACGTCAATGGCATCAGCATATTGGTGGCCAAAGCGCTGTGAAACCAATGAGTTTTGTTTAGCTTGAAATGGTAATGTTTATTGCGGGCTACTTGTATCCGTGTCTATTTTAATACGTTCAGACTTCATTGTATTCGCACAGCTGTAATGGAAACTCTTCTGCTGGAACGCTTCCTTAACGTAGGAAGCCCACTCTGTCCCCTCTGACACCCTGTCACAGCAAAAAAAAAAAATGAGAAGGGAAACAAGTTCCGCAGTGCTGTAGGCTCCCTGGTGCAAGATAGCACTTTGGCGACCAGAAAGAAGTAGTTGAGGTTTGCAGCAATTCCAGAAGGAAAAGTGATAGTAACAGAGCATTAGCAAAATATTGAGAGCGAGATCATAATTTGTCATTATTATTAAAACAAAAAAAAATAAACAACTAGTTGATCAGGTCCGTTCCCTTTTACCGAAAATGTATATAACTGTTGAATCCGCTATTGCGAATGCTAAAGAAGAAAATTGGGGAAGAGTTCATGTTGATTGATGTATGCTAAATTTTCAGTTCTGTTTAAATATTGTTTTAGGCCATAGTGAAGGTTTTGAGATTAAATCAGATGTCAAATTCTTAGCTTGTCAGCATAGTCTGTTAGACTGTAATGAAATAATTGCTCATGAGAAATGTTTCCTTTCATTTTTTAATGTTTCTAGATGGATATCTTATTCCGGCTCCATACTATGGTGGTATAAATCCGAAAACATGGCTATATGGCGGGATACAGCCTGTTCACGTGCCCTTGTTCAGTGAGGTAAAGCTTTAGCTATTCACGTACATTAACAGACATTTCACAAGGAACAATCAAAAAAAACCTGAAAATGCAAACAGAGTCCAAGTGACGGGATGGGACCAGTCTGGCATTTTTAGGGACAGCCTGTCTTTCTCTGAGGCTGCAGCACGATAGGAGGCTGCTGTCATCAGATGTGTAGGATTACGATCGTTCCATGCAGGCCCTGTTCTGCGCTGACATGCTGAATTATAATTTGTCAGCTCGAAGTCTGTCACTCCTACTACGAGTAAATTCGCTTTGCAAAATTTTTCCCCTTAAGCACTGAAAGATGTGTCTACCACACACGTTGTGTAACGTTGGTTCCCCCTTTGAAAGCTCAGTAGTCTGTAAGGTAAGTCAAGGAGGGGTAGCATCCTTCATAAGGAAAAATGATACAGTCAAAGGGGAAAAAAAGTGGTCTTTCAAGTACACATGTTCTTCTCTAAGTCACTGATAGTGTAGTCTTGAATAAAGGCAACATTTAAAAACAAAATAATTGAATTATATAGAAAAGACGGATTTTAGTCTCAGATCCCGAAGTGATAATAGTGTTGCTATTGAACTGCTGTTTTCCCTCCTTGAACTAGTGCCATGAGAAATTTCTTTTGTTCAACCTTTTTATTTTATGAAAGCCAGTAGCAATTGTATTTTCACTAGGTGGGAGTGTTTCTTCACCGTCTTCTTTTTTATTTTCTTTATGTTTTTAATACTTTTTTATTCTTGTTGGGTTTTTTTTTGTTCTGTAGGTGACTGACAAAGAAAGTCGCCCTTTCCAGTTAACAGCCGAAAAATTAGAAGCTGCGTTACAGAGAGCTAAAAAGCAGGTATTGATAACTGATTTCCAATTTTCATGTTTTCCTAGTTATTTTTTAAAGAGCATATGTTCTTAGCATTAAACTATTCGTGCAGTTTCATCTGTGCAGATTTTCAGTCTTGTGGCTGAAGTGGGTCCAACTCTACAAACAGGAATTGAATTTATTTTATAATCTGGGCACTGTAACAAAATGCAGAGAAACTCCCCGACTCTGTTTTATGAAGAACAGATCTTAACTTTTGTTTCAAGACCAAGTTGCTCTCTCTGTAGATTTTAATTGAATTGGAAGTGCTGTAATCCATCTATTGTTCTGACTCTTAGAAGAGAGAATATGCTACTGTAACAATCCACTCGGTTAATTAAAGAAACATGTCTAATTTGATTTTGAAGATGCTTCTTCTGAGTTCCAGCTAACAAGGAATTGCTAGCAAACAAAAAAATACAAATGTAATTTTTCCAGAGTTCAGGAAACCTCATTAGTTCAAAATATTTAGCATGGTCAGTGATTTTATTCTGATGAGAACTGCGTAAATGAGGATATTATTTGTCATATTGCTTGTTAGGTACAATGGTTTAATTTATTTTTTTTACACTCCTCTCTGTCTTTGGAACTGCTTTTCTTCCCCATGGAAATGTTTGGGTTTGTGAGTGTCCACAAAATAATGCTCACCAGTATTTCAGGCTAAAATGTTTCCTATCCTTAATGTCTTGATATGCATAATCCACTCACTTCACGGAAAATTATAAATGCACTTAAGCGTAACTGTTTGTGCCTGTTCTTGAAAAAATCCAGCAGAGGAAGCACAGGCTGAAGAGTAAAACATTTTACCAAAGATGATGTGGTGGTGGTAGTGATGTTTCAAAACATTAAGTGGGATAGACTTCTTGTGTCTTCTTCCAGGATAGAAAATGAGGTTTAAGAATCGATAAAGCGTACAGTTACAAGGAAGGTCACTTATAGAGGTCAGTTGCAAGGAAGGTGGGGTATAAAAAAGTGGGTATTTTGGATAGAGGCAAATGTGTGCATAACACTTTTTTTATAGATACGTTGTAGCTGTCCTAGTTAGCTAATTGCTTGATCAGCATGGTGCCTATGTTTAGATGCCATCTGTACGTCTGTGTCATCTGTCTGTGCCTCTGCCAGCCTGTGTGAGCCCGAGCATTCAGACACTCCTCACTTGATGGGAGCAGAGGGAGGCAGGGAGCATCCCTGCTGTGTTACTGAGGCTGTCAGGCTTGAACTGGCTGGACAAGGTGCTGGATCACAGACCAGATTAACTCTTTACAGACTGTGTCATTCTTCTAGAGCTGCAACTGTTCTCATGAATAATATTTTAAACATCTGCTTTGGATACATGTAATATCCTAAATAGCTGGAAGAGCTAGACTAGGACAGCAGTTGAGAAACTGCTGTCCCACAGCAGCTGTTCCTATGAACAATAATGCCTCACTCGGCATCTCCTGCTTAATAATACACATCAGATGTCAAATATACGAAGTATCCCATTGTGCAAGGAGTACCTGTGGAGCCGCTGTTTGTGCTTAGTATTTGCATCTTATCTTGCTTTCAGGTAATTTCTTCTTGTAGCTGGATTCAATGTCAATACACCGAAAGTTCATTTCTTGCGAAGTTCTTGCTCACACGTTAATGATCAAGCAAATGGCACGTGGCAGGGAAAGCAAATATCAGGGCTTCCTCATCACGGAACTTGATTTCCTGGAGTTTCTTTAATCGCCTTGGGAGGAGGCTTGGGTGGAGTGAGAATTTGCAGTGGGTGAGGTTTTCTAAAAATTGCAGAAACAAAAAATACTGATTTAATTTCAAGTTTATTCCAAACATGAAGTAATAAGGCAACTCCTTATGTTGATATGTTTAAAGTCTTGAAAGTTACTGCTGTAGCCATTGCACTGTTCGACTGTGTACAATAAAAATGTATTTGCTGCATGTAGTTTATGTTAATGTACATTAAGGATTTTTTTAGCAAATAGGAAATAGATGATTTTCTGAAAAATACCTGTAGAGTTAAAAAGACTGGCTATGTTTGTACTTGTAATCTAATTTTTGATCATGTGGGGCCGTTCTTATTACACAGTAGGATATTTACAATCTCTTAGAATAGTTGAATAAAAAAACCCCAGAAATTCTGCACTGTTGATAAATATAATTAAAAAGTAATTACTTGCATAAGACCTCTGCGCATCTCATAGAATACCACGTAAATAATTTTTCAGTCTTCTGCAGATTCTATTCCTTGTTTAAAGAAACAAGCAACACTGAAAAATTAATTACTTGGCAAGTTATTAGATGTCAAAGTCCGATTTCTGTTCAGCTTTCCCATGTTTACCCATAGTAACTTTGCTCAGTCCTGGGAAATTATTTTGGAAGTATGCCTGTAGAACCAGTATTAACCTCTACAACACCATAATTTTTCCTGTTGATATCAATGGGTGTTTCAAATGAGTGCTAACCTGATTTTCATTTACTAATAAACTATTTAGTATGTTTTTTGGGGTGGTATAGGATTAATGATGAAACAAGGTTGGTAGCTGGAACCTTAGTCTGTATAGTAGTTGTATTATGCAATTAAATATTTTTCAAAAGCTGCTTTTCACTGAAGGGTTAACAAACTTCCTTGCTACATCCTTGCTAGTTGTTGGTTTGATTTATTGGTGTCTCCAACTATCAGTTTTTCTTTTTCCAGGGCATCCGAGTCAGAGCATTAATCCTGATCAACCCCCACAATCCCTTAGGGGACATTTACCCAGCACAGTTACTGAAAGAATGTCTAGAGTTTGCGCACAGGTTTGAGCCCTAGCACTAATTATTTGGTATTTCATTTTCTGTTAATGCAATATAGCAATGATGAAAAACCATCTTTGGTAATTGCCTGGTTTTTGCTTGTACATGTTTGGAGGGAGTAATGAACGGGGTCCTGAATCATGTTTCCTGTGTAACTATCTTATTTCCTTGGCCTTTTTGGGAACACTAGAATAAATTGCCTACCCTGGGATCTAACAGTGTCTTTCTGGATAAAATACTGTTGGGATTATTTTTGTTGTTTTATGTGTGGTGTAAACTTATGTCTGAAGTTTTGTAGCATCTTTTATAATTACTTAGCTTGAGATGTGCAAGCAAATCACTTTCCATCAAAGGAAGATACCTCTGAAATATCTCATCCCCATTCCACTTCTTTCATCCTGAACCAGCTCAGAGTTCATGTTCTAAGCTCTAACAGTCTCCTGAATCCCTTGGGTCCTGATGGAGAAAAACCACTTCCTTTTGAAAAGCATCTATATTTTTTTTTTAGGAAAAGATATATTCCTTTGTTATTTCAGTGAGCTGATGCCAAAGAATGACCGCAAAATCCGGTTCACACTTTGAATGCTAATGATACTTAGTTTCTGACAATCTTAAATGGAGTAGGTCGGTACAAATTGCTCATTAATTACCAAAGACTACTGCTGGTTTATTTAAATTTGAAATGGAATAACACAACATTCCTGCATTTTGGGCATGATTTTCTTTTCATGGAAACAGCAGAGGAGGTTGGTAGTATTCAATGGGCCACTTCCAGTTACCAAGTTTTTAAAAAGGCAGAGATACCTTTTCTCAGCATGCCCCATGGATTTAAGGATGCAACCAGTTTAAGCTGGTACTAAAATGATGTTGGAGGATAAGGATTAGAAACAATAGTTTTATTTTTAATGTAAAAACTGTTATGAAATCAGACCTCCTTTTAAAAAAATTATAGAATTCAACGATCAAATTAAATTAGGTTTGCTTAGAAGAGGATGCCTGCACTACTTGGGTGTTTAGAACCGTTCTGCAGTTTTTTCAGTATTTAGAAGTAAGTGCTTGTTGGTACCAAGTATGACAACATGGCTTGCAGTTTACTGTGGCTTTCACAGCGAGAGTGTGTTAAAAAGTTATCTTAAGTGCATGACAAGTCTCTTTTAAAATCTAACAAACATCTGCATTTGACTTCAAGTCTCACTGAAGAAATCTTGCAGGGTAAAGAAGTTTATAATATATTTTTGTGTTCATTTTAAATTTTAAGTAAGAGTTGGGTGGGACCATACATATTCCAGAGAACCATCGGATTGTGCATGCAGTTGGGTTTTGTTTCAGATTATATGGAATGGTACTGCTTCTGCGAAATACAGAATATGTATGAATAGAAGCTGGTGGTGCACAAGTGTTCACAGTACACCTTGTGACTTCTTTGTGTAAAATTTGTAGGGGAAATATACCAAAGTGTACCAAGTACCAAATAGGAGTCCTTATGGATACTTTGCTACAGCAGTAGTTGAGATTATACATATATATATGCAAAGAAGTTTCTTTAAAATATGTTAATATGCCTGTATTTTTCTATTTGTAGATATGAATTGCATGTAATAATGGATGAAATATACATGCTGTCTGTTTATGATGATTGCACCTTCACCAGTGTTCTTAGCTTAGACTGGTAAGTGTGATTTCGCAGCAGGGATTAGAAGATATGTAATCCTAAATAGAAGCCATGCCATTTTTTTTCGAAACTTCTGGTTAGCTAGCGTAACCAGAGTAGTTTGAACAAACTCATATCCAAGTCTTTGCAACTGTGAGACTAGTTAATACAAGAGATATTTAAATGGCAGAGCTCTTGCTTCCAGCTAATGTGTATATGGTACAGTAATAACAGTAAAAATTGACAGAGCCCCTAGTCATTTTGCCACTTTGCTTTTCTGTGTTGTTCCCTGTTACACAGCCTGAGTGCAAGGTTCTCGCTGTAATGATAATGGAGTTGCCAAAGGTTGTGCAAGTTACCTGCTATAATGAGTCTCCTCCCTGACTAGTGCGCTCTTGGGCTCTTAGTTTCCCGCAACAGGTGGTGGAAAGAATAAATGTTTCAAGAATATTTAAACCTATTGGTATCTGACTAATAAAACTTCTTTCCTCAAAAGTATGTGATTGTATAACTGCATAAATTTCATACCAATGGGAAATTTCCAAGTCCAACCAAGCTCAGTGAGTGACTGGGTTTTGCCTCACCCATATGAGATGATTAACAATAAATTAAGCCTAAAAAAATGCTTTCATTGTTGTGAAAGTTCAGCGAGCTCCATTAGGCTGAAGAAGGAAATTTCCAGCCTTGGCCCTTCTTACACAAAGTTACACAAAGGAGAAAAAAACCATCATCCGCAGTGGTACACTGAGGTGTATTTTGTTTAGTTGCACCTCACTGTATAGATGCATGCCCTAAAATGTTCACTGCTCCCTTCCCTAGCCTGAAACACAGCATAGTTGAGCAAACAAGTCTTCTGCGTCAAGTACAAGAGCAGTTGTACATTACTTACGGAAATACTACTTTTGTTTCGATATGGGTTGATCACTAACTGTGGAGTGGAAATTTTAACTGGACCATTACATCTTAGTGCAGATCCTTTCTGGGTTTGTTTTTTTGTGTGTGAATCAGTGCCTCATGCCTAATGTTTTGTTTAGAGATCTCCGAAAAAATGTCATGTCACTTTAATGGGTTATATACCAATTTTACTAAAAAACTACTACAATTTTACAAATGTGAACATTTTTGTAACCTGCAGAACTTGTTCTTCTATAGCAACAGTTCTTGTCATCTTCTTTTCTCATCCAGTTTACCAGATCCAGAACGGACACATTTCGTGTGGGGTTTTAGCAAGGTAGGTCAAAATGCTATGTTTGTGTTTTAAATTAAGATATTTCTCCACAAAAATTAGTTGGACTATTCTGACATAATTTGTGTAATTGGTGCCAAACTCAGTTTGTCTTTGTTTATTACTTTGTTTTCTCCTTTGGTAGCGTAAAATGTTAAAGTTCAGAGTTTAATTTGGGATCTACTTAACAGCAACAGTTAATGCATATGTATTAAAGGCATTGAAATGTATAAGCACATTTCAGATCTGTCGCATTTTGCCTTTTCTCCTGTTGGAGGGAACAGTAAAGTGACGACTGCTTAGAAACAATAGTGGGGTATAATGGGGACAGGCCAAGGGTATGAGCCAAGCATGTTTCCAGTTGTCGGCCTGTAAAGCAACCTTGTTAAAGCCACTGACCTCCCACCACAGGGTTGTTTAGAAGTTGCTGGCTGGTTTTTATCACACTTGGGACTCCATTTGGCAGCTTTTGAGACTTTACCCCAGAAAGGTTTTTTTTTCTATACATCGCAATGTCTCTCGACGTGGTGGCCTGACAAAGCACAAACATGAAGTAAAAATTGCACCTCGCTCTCTTCTTTTTGTCTTCCAAGGATTTTGGTATGAGTGGTATCAGAGTTGGAGTATTGTACACCAGAAACCATGAAATTCAGAAGGCTGTGAGTCGACTGGCTGTCTTCCATAGCTGTCCTGGACCTGTTCAGCACGTTCTCAGTCAATTCCTTAGGGACAGAGGTTAGCCATACTAGACGTGTTTCCATTGAACTGTTTTATTTTTCCGTTGCAGGTGGAAATGAAACACTTACATTTTTCTTGCCTTGATAGATTGGTTGGATAATGTGTTTTTTCCCACCAACAAAAAGCGACTTAAAGAAGCACAGAATATTCTTGTGGATGGGCTTGCAGATGTTGGAATACCCGTGCTCAAAAGTTCAGGAGGACTTTATGTGTGTTGGCAGCTCAGAAAAGTATGTAGGAAAGTATGTAGGAAGTTTGAAAAGGGGTGGGAAAGTAAAACTTGGAAGTGTAAAAATCACTTGTGCATGTTGTTAAACACTGTATCAAGTCCTGGAAAATCCTTTCAATGAATTTAAGCAGTTGTTCAGCCTTTAATAAAAAAATTATTTTCTTCTTTTAGTTCTTAAAATCACAGACATTTGAAGCCGAACTTGAATTATGGCAGAAGCTCCTTGATAAAAAACTCCTGATTAGTCCTGGAAAAGCGTTTTTTTGTTATGAACCTGGATGGTTTAGACTGGTTTTCTCCGATTCTGTAGATAAGATTTACTTGTGTAAGTGGAGTTTACTTCTAATATAGCATGAAGTAGCATGCAAGTTCTAAGAAATGTAAACATTATAAATAATTAATTCAAACCTAATTATTCTCACTCAGCTTGTGAGGGGCCTGCTTAGAGTTTGTATGAACTGAGAAATACTAGATTGACCCAGAGCATGGGTTATAAAGGACTTACATTGGATTATGTGAAACCTCTAAAACTTTCAGAATTTAATTCTGAAATTTATTTTTACTCTACCTAAGGAACAAAAGTTTATGTGAAAGGATTTTTACTCTGTCAAGTTATGCCTTAGAACATGGGAATTCCCCACTATTCCTCATTTTTATGTGGCTCATGTTAGATATGAAAAACATATCCACCTCATGCTGTAAAATACTTAACCTTGAATGAATGTTCTATATTGTTGGCATAGTGGATGTTTGTGAAGCATATAGAGCATATAGAGTTGTAAAAAAATGTAGATTGAAAGGGAACGCTTGGGTCATCTAGTCATCTTCCAGCTCAAGGCAGGGCCCGTTTCCAAGTCACAGGGCAGGTTGCTCAGGGCCTTGTTCAGTCAAGTTTTGAGACTGTTTGAAGATGGAGGTTACAGAACCTCCCCGAGGAACCCATTTCAGTCAGTATTTTCCTCTGTATTTCCTTTCTACAGGTATTCAGAGACTTGAGCAAATGTTGCACAGTTACGCTGCTGAAC
>NW_009649040.1:171697-186663 GCF_000708025.1 Charadrius vociferus | reverse complement strand
GCCCCCCCCCCCCCAGCCACAAACCAAACATCTTCTACTGCAGATGCTTTGTGCCATCCAGAAAAAGATTCTTCAGGCAAACCTTCAAACACATCAGGAGAAGACGCCTCCCAGCTAAAAAATGTACTTATTTATTAAAAGCATATATGCGTTTAATGACTTGATATGATTTAGCATGCTTATGTTTACTAAAGGTGAGTATGACTTCAGTATTTTCGGCTGCAATCTTGCATAACACTCTCACTTCGCTGTGACCTGTCATTAATAATCTTGCAAGTGGACTTGTTAAAGTTGAATTTTAAGGGAAAAGGACTTCCTGGATATTGTGAAATTAGCCCCTGTTAAGCACAGCACTTGGTTTTACTCCATTTCAAGTGTGCTACGTGTCAGTAAAATCAGTGAGTCTCAATATATACTTGCACAGTTATTGAATTATGAAATTTTGAAAATATTGGTAATATGGTTGCTCATGTTACTATATATTATGGACTGTATATATTAATCAGAATACTGAACGTACTGAATGGTGTGATATTCAAATTTTGCTAAACTTTTGTAGCTGGCAAAATGTTTTTGTATATTCATAAGATCTCTCTAAACATACACGTCTCAACCATTTTGTACACCTTCCTGTATACGCATGCTAAGTGAGTACTTTCTGAGAAAGCATTTAGATTTTTGGCTTCTGGGCTCCCTTTCAGATTATTTCTGTGTGCCTGTATTGGATAGTGCTTTCATAAATTAACTATAAAAAACCCTTGAAAGTCTCTAATGTATACTTATTTGACAGTTGTATGGGGACTCTTTCACTTTTTTTTGGTTTCTTGGTTTTTTTTTAAAGTATTTGCAGACTTAGTTCACCATGTGCTCCATTATTTAGGTTTGGTGAGAGAAAACTAGAATTGCAAAGTTAACAGACAGCTGCTGTAGAGGCTTGGTAGGAGGATTGTATCACTGTGGATCCCTAATAAACTTGGAATTTGTACTCATGATAGTAACATGGCCTTTGACCTGTTTTTTCATAGCATTTAAACTTGGCAAACTTACATTGTTCAGGCTGATAAAATAAAGATAAATAATAATCTGCTGTACAGCAGTTTTGTAAAGCTCATAGAATCATGGAATATTAGAGGCTGGAAGGCACCTCTGGATATTGTATAGTCCAATGCCCTTGCGTGAAGCAGGGTCAGCCAGAGCAGGTTGGCCGGGACTGGATCTGGTTGGCTTTTGAGCACCTCCAAGGGTGGAGACTCCAAAGCTTCTCTCAGCAGCTCATTCCAGAGTTTGATCACTCTTGTTTACTAGAATGTTTCTTCTTATATTTAAAGAAAATTTCCTTCTCTCATTTTGCGCCCATTGCCTCTTGTCCTGCCACTGCATACCCAGAAGAGCCTGGCTCCATCTTCCTTACAGCCTCTTGCCCAGTATTTATACACACT
This sequence comes from Charadrius vociferus, assembly GCF_000708025.1. Classification (NCBI taxonomy): domain Eukaryota; kingdom Metazoa; phylum Chordata; class Aves; order Charadriiformes; family Charadriidae; genus Charadrius; species Charadrius vociferus. The sequence goes on along the minus strand of NW_009649040.1, from coordinate 185,224 downwards.
GCTAAGATCCCCCCCCTTGAGCCTTCACTATTCCAGGCTGAACATCCCCAGCTCTCACCTTCTCCTTGTATTTCAGATGCTCCAGTCCCTTAATCATTGTTCGGACCCTTTGCTGGGCTTGTTCCATTACGTCCATGTCTTTCTTGTACTGTAGAGCCCAGAACACTGGGCCTCAGCCCTCCAGATGTGTCACGCTAGTACTGTGTAAAGAGGCCTGTGGTGTTTAACATACTCATCTTGACAGGGAATGAAGAGTGAAACAGCATCAACAGCAAAAAACCAAATGTGATGAGTAAGCTTTTCAGGTCTGTAAAAACAAAGGTTGGTAATAAAACACTACAGAAGACCTTCAGAAAACGTGCTGACTGCACTTGGCAGATGAAATTTACTGCAGGAAAAGAAAAGCAACGTGGTAGGGTCTAATGATCATTACTTTTCAGTAGTGATCCCCCACGAAACAGCAGTTTGTCTTTAAGAGGAATTTGAATGTTAGAAATTATTAGAGAAGAAATAGAAAAGATTTCTGGAAGTATTCTGTCATTATAAAGAAATTCACAGTGTTTCTGCATGTGTGCTGTTGAAGGTTACCTGCAGTTTAGGTCCCCTCGTATCAAAAAGGATACAGCAGAACTGGAAAAGTCAATTCAGCCTACTGAGGAGTCCTAAACACCCCGCTCGGAACTAAAAGGGTGATTCAGGAAGTAATAAGGTGATCACCTGGGTCTTAATACCCTTCCCTGAGGCATTACAAGCTGGGATTTGGCCATTATTGGAGGTGGGATACTATGTAGAGTTTAGGTGTGCCCCAGTACATCTGTTCTTATGTTAATTTGAAATTCAGCTTCTGAGCATTGGGGAAAGAGAGAACGTAGAGATTTGTAACAGAAAAGCGTGGGTTGCTGTGGATGGCACTATGTGTGCCAGCACCAGTGGAAAGAGCAGAACAAGAGTGAAAGGCATGGTCTGCACCAGTAATGATGGACGGTGCTCCCACTCAGTCAGACCAAGGAGTGGGGCAAGCCCAGATGTTTGGTGCGCTGGCAAGACAACAGAGGGCCCTGCACTTTACAAGAGGAGGATGGCAACAAGCCAGCATATCATACCTGACATTCCTTTATGGCATTAACATGAGCATGCAAAACCAAATAATTAAGAGATTTGTTGAATAGATTTCCGCCAGATCTTGCACTAAGGTTTGTTACACTAATTTTCTATAAGAGACATCGTTACTTTTTTTGACCTCAAAGTAATGCAATGTGTTGGTGAAAAATATTGTTGGTCGCTGAAAGCTGAGGTGAACTTGTCAGTTCCTTTTCTGATAGTCTCAACTTATTCAGGGTGAGCTGTAGGTCATTACAAACAGGTTAAGCTTGACTTGAAAGCCTACAGAGGAAGTACACTGCAATATGCGTTCCTCTCATTATCCCACAGTATCTGTTTCTATTTATAGCTTTATATGGATATGTTAAATTTCAACATACCATTTCCACTTATCTCACCAAGTGGGCAATTAAGCCACAGTCAGGATCTGCAAACTCTGCAGGTATGAAGCAGTTGTTTTTGGTTTTCATTCAGCCAACAATAAATGCAGTACCTACTTTTATTTCCTCCACAGTTTGTGATCAGCTTCTCATGAAGAAGGAAAGGGGACAAATCTTTTTCTTCCCTAGCAGTCTAGTTCTCCCCTCCCTAGTCTCTATTACTAAGTGGTTTAGAAACAAAGACCTAAGAAAGCAGGGAGAGTGAAACAGAAGTTGTTAGGATCAGCGCTGTGAAAAACCATGGATCCTCCTGACACAAAGGGCTTGCTTTCTCACGTACTGTACCACCATCCCACTTTTGGTTGTCTGCAAAAGATGGACACAAGTAAGTTTTTCTATAAGCTCTACTGCCTGATATTGGCTTATAATCTTTGATGATGTTCTGTTGAAGGTATACTTAATTTTTAAACACTTACGCTGTGACTACTTTGTGCAGTCAGACTTTACAAGTAGCTTGTGCATCCAGCACTGAGCCGGTAAGTGCACAGAGATCACCAAGATCTCACAGATAAAGGCCTTGTTTCTTGGGAAATATTGACAAAGCTTTCCCTTGGCCAGCCATTATGCTGTCTTCAATCAATTCTTGTTTTGAAGTTAATAGTCACTAATTGTTTTGTGACATTTTGGAAGGTGAGAAATATGTGGAAAAAACAACCCAGTGCAGAATGAAGATCAGTCTGATGGAAGGATGGGAGTCAGCGAGATCCTGGCAGACAGAGCAGCTCACCAAAAGACCAAAGAGGGAAGATCTCCTGACATTCTATCTTAGTATGCAGGATGAAAAAAACCTCCGTTCCTCTGTAAACAAGCAAAATGACATTTTCACTCTGCCACGTCCTGACTCCTTGAGGAAAGGACACGGGAAAGTTCTGTATGTGGATTCCTGTCATTTTGGAAACTAGCTTCCATTTCCAAGTGCTTGGCAGATTAAGCTACCAGGTTAAAAAAGGGAAAATAAGAGAGGCTGCTTTACACCTGAAATACAGTGGGACACTGCTTGCTTTGCATGCATTGAGCAATACGGACTGCTGCAATGACTACCTGACCTCAGGCACAGCAGATTAGCAGCTCCTGGGAAAGTTGCTGTGTTCTTTTGCAGGGTTGTGTGACAGCCGGACTGTTTGTATTTGCTGGTGAAGATGTTACACAAGCAGAGAATGACTGTCTACCTTAAGCAGGCAATTGCTGGTTTTCCTTCTACTTGCTTTTACAGCAACGTAGGGGAAATAAGAATACTCACCAAATCGATTAAATGGATGCTTTCAATGCAGAAGGAAGGGAAGGTCACTCTGTTTGCATAAACCTTCTCATCTTCAGCACACAGGCTCCAGAAAGCATCAGAGATGATCACAGGTATCGACTTTTGAAATCTAGGCAGCATAAATCACCCTATATACTATCACCACTATAAAAATGTTACCGTTCAGCTTTGTTATTGTCTGTTACTATTCATCAGTCATCGTTGACATTTCAATTCATCACTCTGTGTTCTTGGCCCTCTGGGAATGGTAGATGTAAAGAGACCTGGGTTTGAGGGGCATGCAATGAAAGCTGAGGGAAACTGCACTGAGCACAAGCAGGGGGGACACTTTCATTCAGTGGCACTCTGGCAATGCTGTTGTGCTCAATGGACATGCTGAAACGTGTATTTTGCAGTCTCGTAGAATGTTGTAAGTACTGTTTTCTCTCCCCCCAGGACCAGGGTATTACAGCAGCTGGAGAACTACTGCTGGCTTTCATTTACGAAAATACACAGAAATGACGCACCAAACTGCTGGTTCAGCTAAATTTTATGAACTGAGAGGTTACTAACAGTGCCACCTGGGACCTTGACCAGAGTGGATCAGGTTGGTATTTTGCTACTTCTCCTCTTACATCATTTGGTTTTCTTGGTTGGTAGGATTATGGCACGAGAAGAAAATTAATCTCATTTCTTACCACATCTTCCATGCTCCTTCTTCTTCACTGAAGGCTGGAATTGCAATGTGAGGGTAATAAATGGATATAGACCTATCCCTGTGTGCTGAAAACCATCAATTTCTACTTACTGATTGTTAGGTTTTTCATTGTCCCTTAGCCAGTGCTTCAAGTTGAACTGGTCTATGCTGGTCAATTGCTCCAACTGCAACCATTTTATCTTCTCTGCAAGTTCAGGTCTCCACATGTTCAGTTAGCTCTTACTGCTACACTTGGTGAGGTGCTGAGCGTAAAAGAAAGCAAACCTAACAGCTAGGGGCTCTCGAGCTGGGAGAGGAGGGGAGGGAAAAGAGAATTTGCTCGTTCTAAGGCAGGATCTATTAACTGGGTCCCAAGCCTGGCTTTTACTCTGTAGTGACCCCAGATCCTGCCCACCCAAGGCTGTCCCAGGTAGCTCTCCTCATTATGTTCACGTGTTGGAAGGAGATGCAGAAACACAGAAAAAAACAGCAGAAGGAAAAAGCCTGTGTTAGAATGTAAAAGCCATGGGAATGCCAATACAGTGCTTATCAAAAAGCTCCTAGACATAAATTAAAACTTGGAAAATTAAATAAATTCTGTTCTGGAAAAGCATGGCCCTTGTGTTTTCCCTCGTGATCCAGCCTTCTAATATAAATCTGCAAATCTTCAATGATATTCAGTGAGGCAAGTTAGAGGTAAAAAATAATTTCATATACACCCAAAGTGTGGTTTTGATGTGCCTACAAATATATGACAAATACCTGACAAAAAACAGTGTTTGTTTATTTACATGACTTACAAGTATATGTCTAAAATGAGGCATTTCTTCATTTCAACCAGTACGGCTTTGTGTAACTAAGACTCCATTTCAATAATGTAAAAATATATTGAATAAATCATTGAATATTTAGTGGACAGTCTCTATGTATATGAAATCTGGAAGTTTTGCTTTCGGCACTTAAAGCTGTTACTTGTTATTTGCTATCTTTAGCCAAGCTATCAGTCACTAAAATTGTTTTGTTTGCTTTTTTTTTCTTTTTTTTTTTTTCACTGGGATGAATATTGCCATTATTATCCTATTGCCAACCAAATTATTTTAATGAGTGCCTCTTACACCTTAACAGACATAAGTACATTGCTTAAGTCCATGATTTTTCCTTTTCAAGCTCTTTTATTTCTCCTATATAGATACAGAAGTGAAAATTCTCCCCAGTCAAAAATTAGTTTTAAAAAATGTCTGCATTATATCTGTCATGTCATACTCTTTCCTGTTCCGCAAGGCAAATGTTCTTGGATAATATCAATTTCCTACAACTACAAAAAGGATATTTTCTTCCTGCAGGCAGACAGAACTGCTCTGTAGGCATCAGGGCACACTCTGCATGTTCTATACATTACTTAGTACATTATATATGCACTGTGTATTTTAGCTCTTAGCTACATGTTTCTTCTTTAGAACTAAAATTCCATAACAAAAATGTCTGTTGACTGCTCACAAAGCTCTAAAGTTTAACACAAGGCCATAAATTCAGGAGCAGTGTACCCACGCACAGTCCAGTGATGCAAGAATGAAACCTACCTACACTTTGGCATAGGGGATACCAAACAAGGAAAGAGAGAATAATGGGTGAGCTCAGCTCCTTCAGTTGCAGGGCATCAAAACTGCTCCCCATGGGATCCTGTGATATCCCTTCTGCTCTTGAGTCCGTTTTGCGGGTCTTCCTTTTGCCCTTCATTTTCCTAATATGAGAAATTTTCAGCAACGTTGCTCTTGGAGGTCCCATTCTTGCAGCTACGTCCGTAAGAAGCTGTCTGGAGAGTCAGTCACTCTTCCCATGTTACTGGTTGATGTTCTGGACGTGAAAAAACAGAACAGTGCAATTAGTTCAAATACCTATAAATAAAGTTATAATGCTTTAGTAACAGACGTTGCCTGCAGATCCAATCTCTTTAGGGACCTTACCAGCAGAATCCTTGCCCATTTGGATTATTTTTTAGCGCTTCCCACTATAATCAAAAATTAAAATAAAAATACTCAGTGTTTAATAAGGGAGGGTGTTCCATAGTTCTCTAAAAAAATATATATTTTTTTTCTTTTTAGACCATAGTTGGAAGTATAATACTTGGAATTATTTTAGATTAAATCTTTTAAGCATTTTTCTTTCACTGGCTTACATTCTCCTTGAGCATGTCGAGCAAACAGGTTGCCTCTGATGCCATAGTTCCCACGGTACGATGACTATAATGCAAGTTGGAGGAATAACTGCATTTGCAACCCTGTTACTGTTTTTATTTGCTCTGAAGACAAAAGTATCCTGCACTTGGGTCACAACCACCCCATGCAGCGCTACAAGCTCGGGGAAGCGTGGCTGGAAAGCTGCCCAGCGGAAAAGGACCTGGGGGTGGTGGTTGACAGCTGGCTGAATATGAGCCAGCAGTGTGCCCAGGTGGCCAAGAAGGCCAACAGCATCCTGGTGCGTATCACATATAGTGTGGCCAGCAGGGCTAGGGAAGTGATTGTACCCCTGTACTCAGCACCGGTGAGGCCCCACCTCGAATACTGTGTTCAGTTTTGGGCCCCTCACTACAAGACAGACACTGAGGTGCTGGAGTGTGTCCAGCAATGAAGCTGGTGAGGGGTCTGAAGCACAAGTCTTATGAGGAGTGGCTGAGGGAACTGGAGAAAAGGAGGCTGAGAGGAGACGTTATCACTCTCCTCAACTACCTGACAAGAGGTTGTAGCAGGGTGGGGGTCAGTGTCTTCTCCCAAGTAACAAGCAATAGGACAAGAGGAAACAGCCTCAGGTTGTGCCAGGGGAGGTTTAGATTGGATATTAGGAAAAAATTCTTCTCTGAAAGAGTTATCAAACATTGGAGCAGGCTGCCCCGGGAAGTGGTTAAGTCACCATCCCTGGAGGGATTTAAAAGATGTGTAGATGCGGGGCTTGGGGACATGGTTTAGTGGTGGTTTTAGCAGTGCTAGGTTGATGGTTGGCCCTGTTGATCTTAAAGGTCCCTTCCAACCTAGACGATTCTACAAAATAATCTAAGCTGTCACGATTTTATTAACAGCTTTACATCTGTTTTATTGAGTTACTCAATTTCTACTAGTCCTGTTTGCATCTCCAAAACTAGCAATGCTCACAGTAAAAAAAATAAAATAAAGTTGAGTGGTCTGTGCCAGAAACTGTTAAACTATCAGGACTGATCCCACTCTTCCACAAATCTGTCCCAGCTCCATTCTTCTGTCCACAGGTTTGCTATACTGAGGGCAAGAGAAGTCAAACCCTGCCAGTGGAATGTAATGTATTTCAAAACTGGTTTTTCTCACGAACATACTACCATTTCTCTGTTCCTTTCTTAGACCCTCTCTTGGAAATGCTGATGAGTATCAATAGGAAGGCAGCAGCAGCTGGAAGTCAGTTTAAGAAGTTAACAAAAACAGAATTAGAAATCAATTAAATCTGTTCTGTGGAATTATTCAGTTTGTTAACAGACCAAGAAAAGGAGCAAAAGCTTAAGTCAGCTGCAATAATTTCAGGATTTATGCATGCCACTGATGTTAGTTTTCTAATCACCATCCCTAACAACAAATTTGGAGGGTTCAAAATTTTGTTGGCCAACTGCAGTTAGACAGCCTCGCTGTGCTTGGTGTCCTCAAGAAACCCTGACAAGCATGACCATGTCAAACACCTCAGGCACTCTGCTGATTATTAGGGCAATGGTCTGTATCCTTATAAATTCATGTCTAAGTGATTTACTTGATGGGCACTTATTAGGCACACTGAGATGAGTTAGCCCATACCTTACAGTACCTGTAATCACTCTGTCAGGAGTAGTACCCGTAGCTTCATATCACACTGCAGCAAACAAAATAAAAATGTTCAAATGCAGAGCTCCTTTTCAGCATTAGGAAGTCTGGCAAAAATATTTAGAAAACAAGTTTTATGTTTCATCAGCTGACAAGTAGATATTTTTTTTCCTGTGTGATTTTTTCCTATTTCATTCCCTGATGAATGGCAAGACCAGACAGCTAAAAAGGTATTTAAAGTTCCTGTGAGTTGTCTCATAAGAAAAAGTTCCAAGTCTTGCATCTTCCCAAACCAAATAATTATCTATCACAGTTAGGTAACAGAACTGACACAGATTCACATTTGTTCTAGATTACCTACTACATCTTTTCATAATTTTGTTTTTATTGTGCCGTTCTTTTTCCATTTTTTAAATCTAATCAGAATGCAGCTTTCTTAAATGTAGTGCTGCTAGTGATTCAAATGCAGTGAGGCAGGCCATTTTCATTTCATTCTGGCTTTCATTCACAGTTGCAACGCTCACAGTTCTTTGCTTTTTCTTACAGAAGTTCCAGGTTACATATCCTCTACCTGGAGCTCTGCTTTTTGCTACTGTAAGTAGAACGTTTATACGGCATACTATTTTTCGTAGAGTAAGACAGTATGTTGCCCCAAACTCTTTTCTTTCACTTAAGCTTTCAAACTACATGTCTAACGCAAGGCTGCAGTCAGTCCACTCTCTGGGTATGATCTGCTGTTTGACATAAGAGGGTGCCGAGATATGCGTATCAGCAGGTCATTCTGTGAAACCAACTTCAAATCATAAACCATACATTCGTATTTCTCTAAATTGTCCCTTTTATATTACAATTTATTGACAAATAAGGCAAATGGCTAGCAAGCACTTTTCATTTGGTGTAAATTGCAGAAACTCAAAAGAGCAAAACAATGTAAGCATTGTTTGTCTTCTTCCCTCTTCCTACATGGATTTGACAAGGAAAGCAGCTGAACTTGAAGGTCAGCCCAGAGAACAGCAAAGCTCCGTGGATAATGCCGAGGCAGCACAGGGACTTTACAGTGATCCCACGTGAAAATCTTGTGGACTGCAGAGAAAGGAAGGAAAACATCTGAGTGTAGGGAGCCACTCGGGTTACTGTAAATTTCTTTTAAGAGTCATTATTTTTACTTTCTTATGGTTGTTAATTTAATAAAGATAAATCAGCAAAAAAGAAATCTAGAGGAAGTGAAAGGAAAGAAAGGAGAGGAAGGTCAGCAGCCAGGTCACCTTGGGATGAATTACTGCAACACACTGGACACAGGCACACATCTCATATATGTAGCTACTAAAGTTACTCAAGATTTAACTCTGCATTAGTATTATACTGCTGATTTCTGAGCATTTTGAACTATTGACAGTATCCCTTAAATTCAGCACCTACTCCCTTAAGGTTGACTACGCTTCCTTGTATTTGAAGAGGGCAGAACTGCAGCTGCAGACTGAAACAAATGTATCTGGTTCCTGCTGTCACCGGTCCCGCTGTATTAACAGTTGTCAATACCTCTGACTTTCAAAATATATTTAATCTTTAATCAAAGCTTTTCGGGAAGTTAAAACATAAGCCTCGTGCAACTTTTATAGACCTTCATACAATACACTAAAGCTGATTTGGGGCTTCTGGGTGCTAAGGTCACATATGTCCAAAAAAGACAAAAAAAAAAGCTGAAAAGAGCTATAAATGTAAACTATAAGGCTACTTACAGCTCTTATGCTTCCCAGGCAGGAGGAACCACTAACCCCAGGGAATTCAGGCCATGCAAGCACATCTCGGTGTCTGGAGCAGACTGGCTTGTAAAAAGCTTCGTGCAGAAAACTTTAACATTGGTATTTTAGTATGTAGCATTTTCCCCTGTTACACTATTTAAATATATTTATTGCTACACTGAGACTGTCAATATATAGAAATAGTCTTTATTTCTCTTAGCAAATGTTTGGGTTTTTTTCATTTGAACTGCTTGAGGATTTTTTTCTTACCATCATTAACTGCAAAGACCGAGATAAGACTTTAAAATCAATTTTAAGAGACCAAGCTAACACACACACAAATAGTAACAACGAGAAACTCAAATCATATGTTAGTGTTAACTTGCTCAGGAAATTAAGATACATTTCTGTTACAAGGATGCCAGGATGGCAAAGCCAAATAACATTAATTTTTAAATCTGCTTCCAGCTTTCCAAGAAATGTGTCCCCCTATGCAAGCAAAGTTTAGCAGGAAGCTACAAACATAATCCCACATTTTAGATTCAGCGGAACAAAATTCCCTTAGAAGGTTCAAAATAGAGTACCACCTTGCGGATGACAGGTCTTGGTCTGAAGAAAAGAAATCCAAGTAGATCACTCCTCTCCAGTGTAACAGAAAACTGTTAATTGCATCACTGACCAACTTTAGTAGTTGAAGCTAGTCTTAAATTATTTAAGGAGTAAATAAAAACTGCTGTCAGACTTAACTAAATTAAATAAGTATATAAAGTGCTGGATGATCAAGAGTATGTCTTTTAACTTCTTTTCTGGAAAATAAGTTAGAAAATAAGAACACTAAAGGCAACTTTCAGAAGTCAATTATTTGCTCACCCAAGTCGAAGACGATGTGAAACTTGTGGTTTTGTCCCAAAATGAGCAATAATGTCTGAAGAACAGAGCACAGAAATGACGCGTCAAACGGAAAGAAAACTTCCACTTTAAAGATCTGATATAATTTAAAATAAATAAATACCATAATCCACAAAGTAAAATGAACGTTTTATAATTTTTTTAAATGTCTTGTATGGGGTTCACAGACCTGAGAATACACCCAAAATAACTCGTCCAAAGTATTCCTTTAAAAAATTATAAATTATTGGTAACAGTTTCTTTAATGGAGATTGCAGGAGTAGGTCCCACATGAGTCCATATATAGCCCTTCTCTGGTCTTGTAGGAACAGTAGGGAAGGGAGATGATCGAGATTTGAAGTATTCTGAAGGCGCATGGCAAACAAATTCTAAATATTCCATTTTCCTTGGAAGATCTTCTTCTGGTCCTAGGAAAAAAATAAAAAAATCTTCAAAGACAAAACTTAGAGGCGTAAAACTGGAGTACGTAGGACTTAAAAACATGCAACAACAGCCAACATACCTTAAAGAATGTGCCTTTTCAATCAATGATTTTCTGGCAAAGTAGCCTCAAATACTAGGCAAGAAACCTCTACTTTTATTTTTGCTGGACTGATCTTTTTTTTTTTCCTTCCACTTTTTCCCCATTCGAAGCATTCACTTCTTTGAGTGATGTATTTTAGTTAATGTACTTTAAATAGATACTATTTGTGGCCTTCCTGTCAAAAGGACTTTACTGAATGATTAATAATTTTGTAATCAGTAGCAGAATAATCTGTATGCCAGTGCTTGCATGCTACGTATTTTAAGTACTCAAGATGAAGATCAGCTAATTCAGGTCACTTTAAAAGAAACAGCTTGGACTAGTGTATGAGGCTTATACTGTAATGACTTTGATTCTATCTATGGAGTAATAATTTGATCTTTAAATTTCCAAGACTATAATTGTGCCCGTGAGCACAAATACTCAGATAATCACACTCACTGCAGTAGTGCTAATCATATTATATATGTAAGATAAACAAACAAACAAAAAGGCTATTGAAGTAAACAAGATGCTTACAGAATTAGGGTCTAAAATGTGGAAATTGCATAAATGATCCCAACAAGCTAAAAAGTTCATTTAAAGAAATACAACTCTGCATTAATCTAGGCACCTACAAGTAGTTGTATAAAATGAAGGCTTAAAGACTACCTATGATATAGGATGCTGGGTCAAAACAATCTTTGGGGCTGGCTTGCGTAGGAATGAGCCAGGTTAGTGCAGCACTCTTTTCACAGTATTGGTCCTGAATAAACCCACGGATCTGAGCGTAGTATGTTTTTCCATCCTGCTCATCGACCACTGAAACCACATCTCCAATTTGATAGTATACACCCTAGAAGACATACAAATGATAACTAAATCAAACAAGCTGATTTTAGAAACTTCATTCTGTGATTCTGATTCATGAGTACCTTATGTATCAGTATCTTAAATTATCTCAAATTGCCTCCATCTTGAAAGACAGCCTTAATTCAGCCACTTGCAAAAGAACAGCAGCATAACATAGAGTGCTCTCTCACCTAAGCAGTCATCAGCACTGCTTAGGCACAATCGGACAACATCTACGAGTCTGAGTTCAACATCTAGGAGTCTGCATTCAGTCACAGAATTGCTTTTAAGACTAGACAGGCAATTCCACATGGTCTCTGTCTGCCAAATGCCTCAGAAGTAACCTGGCCTCATCTGACTTCAAAGACACAGCTCTTTCAGCTGCTCTACATCCCCTTCTCCCAGGACTGCCACACCTCCAGTCTGCAGAGTGGTGATGGTTTCGTTCTGTCAGAAGCAGGAGAGTGCAACAGCACCTTCTAGAAAAAGTAACTGAAGTAATTTCCCTGTGTGTGCAGGGAAAGCAGCTTTCTGTGTATGAAGAAGTTCACTCATTTGAATGCAAAGGAGTACCAAAACACAGATCCACCTCTGGCCACTTTCCATGGTGCTCTGTAACGTGTGAGGCTGTGCAGCAAAGGCAGCTCACTTCATGTTACAACAGCGTCGCACAGCACAATGCAGTGCCTGCACTATCAGTATCAGAGTTTGACAAGCATCATCCAGGATGCTTTGTTTTTAAAACAGATTTAAAAGACATCAAAAACCTCAAACAACCCCCTTCTCAACAACACAGCGAAGTACCAAAACAGAAACATTTTGCATAAAGAGATCAGGTTAAATAAAACTTTGACATCATTCTTAGGAATTTCTGAGAAAAAGAAAAAACAACCCAAAACCAAAAATACGCAAGAAAAAACATCAATTCTCTTCCAAACTAGTCAACAGCACACAGAGATTCATCCGGGATGCGAGACATGATGCGCCAGGTCTCTAGAGAGTATACAGAAGCTCAGGCTACCACTTCTCCTCTGGATGTGCAGTCTCCCAGTGGCTATCCTGACCTTTCCTCTGGGGGAAAAGACATTTCAGATGGTTTGTTTGTACTACTGGGAAACAAAAGCAGAACTTCAGAACTTCAAAACACTAACACCTTGGCATGCTGGTAAAAATGCTCTCAAGCATGAAAGTGAGGAGGCTGGCTTCTGCTTTCATTGCAATAGTCAACAGATCTTGTTCCCAGGGTGTTTGAGTCTGCTTGCACTCAGCTCTGAAACCGGAGCCAGTTTAGACATTAGGGCAGCACAACCCATCCCCTCTACTGGCAATATTCTCTGTGCCTAAGGTAGGAAACACCACACAAATTTAAATAATCAGCTATAGTCACTTTTGCTTGACCTCTTCACAGTGAAAGTTTAAAAGTTTAAAAACCTTGATTGCAGTAATTATTACGGAAACCAGATGCATTTTTTTCTTAGAATAAAAAAAAAGGGGACAATGACAACTATGTAAACTACTGTGGTAAACTGCCTTGCAAGACTTAACAGCAATGATGTAAAGCAGAGCAAAAGCCTACACAACTACTAAGCAAGGAAGAACAGTTTACGTGAATATATCCCTAGTGCTTTCACTATTGGTGACAATTTTTGAAATCGGAAACAGAAACAGCAAGCTCTTTTTTGCAAACAAACTTGCACAAACCATACCTTATAAAAGATTGATTCTGCTGTAATTATAGTGGATACAGACTCGGGAGCCTTGATGGGCTAAGGAAAGAACAGAGAAATGGAAAATCAATAGCATTAAAACAAATCATATAATATAATTTACGGTTGGGGTGTTTTTTTTTTTCCTTTTAGACAACATACTGATACGGTATCTTCTTAGAAAATTAGTAAACACAAGAAATTGGGTGCAAACATTTGAAACGTTTCTACTTTAAAACAATAAAGTTAACGTTATACTTTTCAGGATTTTAAGTGGAGAAGTGAGTACTAAATTCACACGACTGGTTTGTATTTACACTAAACTCCTTCCCTCCAAGAAAGCAGCCTGGAGGACTGGACGCTGCGCGGAGGGGTGAATCACACAGGCAGGCGTGCCCGTGCTACTGAGGAACAGACCCACTCCGGCTCCGGCAGCGATTCCAGCCGCTTCTTATCCAGGTTTCAGGCTCATTTTGCGACGGGAGCTGCACAACCCCGCGCTGGGGTCCCACGTACCGGCGCGGTG
>NW_009649040.1:137942-170984 GCF_000708025.1 Charadrius vociferus | reverse complement strand
GGGCGGGGGGGCCCACCGCCGGTGTCCTGCGAGGCTTTGTGAGGCAGAGCGGAGCTCCGTGGGGCCATGTCCTGGCAGAGTAAAGGCTGTTTCTCTCAGAAATGGTGGTCGGCGAGCGCTGGTTCTCTGTTTCCAAAGAGAAAGGGTCCCTGTCCCAAGCTAGGCATAGAATCATAGAATGGTTTAGGTTGGAAAGGACCTTGAAGATCATCGAATTCCCAACTCCCTGCCATGCGCAGGGACACCTTCCACTAGATCAGGTTGCTCAAAGCCCCATCCAGCCTGGCCTTGAACACCTCCAGGGATGGGGCCTCCACAATTTCTCTGGGCAGCCTGTGCCAGTGCCTTACCACCCTCAGAGTGAAAAATTTCTTCCTAGTATCTAACCTAAACCTGCCCTCTTCCAGTTTGAAGCCATTACCCCTTGTCCTATCACTACGTGCCCTTGCAAAAAGTCCCACTCCAGCCTTCTTGTAGGCCCCCTTCAGATACTGGAAGGCTGTTACAGAGTCTCCCAGGAACCTCATCTCCAGGCTGCACAATCCCAACTCTCTCAGCCTGTCCTTGTAGGAGAGGTGTTCCAGCCCCCTGATCATTTTTGTGGCCCTACTCTGGACCTGCTCCAACAGGTCCACATCCTTCTTGTGCTGAGGACTCCAGAGTTGGATGCAGTACTCCAGGTGGGGTCTCACGAGAGCAGAGTAGAGAGGCAGAATCACCTCCCTCAACCTGCTGGCCACGCTTCTTTTGATGCCGCCCCACGATAACATCGGCTTTTTGGGCTGCATGTGCACATTTCTGGCTTATGTTGAGCTTCTCATCAACCACCAGCCCAAAGTCCTTCTCCTCAGGCCTGCTCTCAATCCATTCTCTGACCAGCCTGTATTTGTGCTGGAGATTGTCTCCACCCAGGTGCAGGACCTTAGCCTTGTTGAACTTCAAGAAGTTGGCATGGGCCCACCTCTGAAGCCTGTCAAGGTCCCTCTGGATGAGATATTTCTTCCCTCAGCAAAAACTGTGACAGAGAGAGTAGTGTCCCTTCAACCCCTGCAAGAGCCAGAGGCAGTCAAAGGGGAGAACCGATGGGTGTAGCAAAGCACAGGAGCTGCCTCCGGTACCTGCTTCATTCCCTGTTTGCAGGGGGATGCCGGACTCCATTGTCTGAAGATGTACAGCTATCATCCTACTCACCAGAAAATACAAGGACAAGAGATGGCCTCAAATAGTCATTGTGACTCAGGAGAATAGTGACCGTGGATCTTACCTTCAATGTATGCCAGCTTCGGTCTTTATTAAGCCAACTGCCCCTCTTGCATGGACCCTCAGTCACGTATCAAATCATTTAAAACGCTAGGGAATGAACACATGGCTTTATGAAGCTTTGCCAGTGAAATGCTGGAACCATAGACCTAATGGTGGTTCCTCACCCTGATGCCACTTCCATGGCCCCAAGCTATCTGTTGTAGATGTTCCTCTAGCCTGATGTTAAGAAACAAATGCCCACTCACATACCAGGATTGTAGCCTCTTAGTTTCCATACTTAGCCTTCATCCCTAGGTTTCATTTAAACCCTCTTTGGTGCAAATGAAGTTGATTTCCTTTTGTCTTGTTCTCAGTGGACACAAAGAACAAATCATCTTCTTTAATAACATTTTTTACAGAGAGGAAAATTATCCTGCTAAAGTCAAATTATTATTTTATGTAGAGGCTATTTCATTCAATGGTATTATGGTAACAATCGCATAATTAATAGACATAATTTGAAGGGATCTGTTTACAGATGCTCCACTCATGCAGCATGCAGTGGCTGGAGGGCTTCCCTAGTTTGGTACTGAGTCATGGGCAGCTACACTTAACCTCTTGCACTCCTATCTTTCACGCCAGCTTTGACTTTCTTGTCTTAGGTGCGAAATTTATTTCCTTGTTTTGATTCAAATCCTATTTTGCCTTTATCTCCTTTCAAACTGGTCGTAGTTCTTGGGTTTTTATTCTTTCTCTCTGCTTCTTTAATCCATCCCTCTGTAGTTTTATGCTATTATCTTGCAGATTGGTGATCTCACAGAAACCTTTAAACTCTTCCCACTACTTTTCTTGCAGTTTCTGCCTGCTTTCCTTTCCAATCACCCTCAGAAGTCCTCCACTGCTGGGGCCCTCTCAGTGCTGTCACATTGGCACAGCACCCCTGGTCTGTGTAGAAATGGGGTAGAAACGAATGATAGTGTCCATTTCTGCCCCGATAAGTACCTAATACTTTGAGAAGGTTTTTATTCTATGAATTTGATAAGATAAAGTGTTTATGGATAACAAGTATATTTGGAAATAGTTGGGGTTCTTCAACTCTAGTTTTACCATCTTCCCCACTCCCAGCTTCTTCCCTTCTGGTCTTTCCAAAACAATGCTGCAGAGTCTTTTCCTCTTCTGCCACAAATGTAGGATGCATTCGTTTTACATGTATCTGTATATTTTAGTTAAATATGCTACTGTATATTGTTCTGATAGATTACCCACTATGATTTTTTCTTCTGCTTTTAAATAATAACTTTAAAAAAATGCTCAAGCTTTATGAAACCTAATTTGGGGTAATAATTTAAGCTAATTCAGTGCGTTTTAGCCAACCATATTTATGTAATATTGACAGAAGTTTTAATTCAGTATTTCTTGACAAGTCAAAGTGCAGCTTCATTAATGACTGTCATTTCAATGGAATTTCAGTAAATGACACTTTGAGATTACATTACACTTAGTATGATTATTCTGTTGGCCTTCTGAAAGGCCATTAGAATTACCATCATGGAGAGGCAGGAATTGCTGTCAGTGCTGTTTGATCACTCCCTACCTAGCCTGAAAAGTAAGGGAAAGAGCAGTGGTTAGGATATTTTGTGAAAAATTGAAAACAACATGTCTTTCATTTTAGTTACGCCCAATTAAATTAACATGGGTTAACTTTTTTTTTTGTTACTCGATACTTAACTCTTTATGTAGGCAATAGCTGAAATATCCTGATTTGAGAATTGCTGAATACACAGTAGTTATGGGTAGCAGGGGACGGGGGCTCAGGACTTCTTAAAAGTACCCGTATCTATGTTCCTCTCTAGAGGATCCCAAGTTTGACAATGTTGATCCTAAATTTTGAGCATCCTGTACAATTTCCTGATTCTCCTTAATAGAACTAGACTCTCTTTGAAGATGAAGTGGGTTGAAAGGCAACTGTTAAACCGTGGTGTGATTGGAATTGGAAATGCCCGATTTAGGTGAGGGATTCTGCACAGTGTGAGCTGAGCTAAAGCTGGGGAGTAAATCTATTTTCTTCCAGTTAATGCATATTTCCACTTTATTTTATTTTTACCTCAGTAAAAATAATTTTTTCTAAAAATAAAATAATATTTTATTTTTGCCTCAGCTTGGTTAAGCTCTGTGGAGGCATCAGAACACATCTGTGCTCTGAGGGACTTCAAACATAAATAGATAGGACAGACAAGTGGAGAAAACAAAATGTTGGCTCCACCTGGGGAGCAGGAGCGTGAAAGTTAGTGACACACTGGCTGTCAGCGCAGAATTGTTTCTTCCTGGGAGCTTTCAGGGAGGGCGTTGATTATTTATTGGAAGTGATGCACTTCCACACACACTCTGTGCCTCTTAAGTAGTTGAATTGTTCTGCAGTGGATTTAACTGCATTGCTTCCTACTGCTGTCCTATAATCTGCTGGCTCACATGTGAAGAATCCTTTATTCTGATTTTCTGTGTCACTGTTCCACAGTCAACTGCAGAGGATGCACCTGGAGTGCTTCTCCAGAAATATTTGTGCTGTAAATGCATGTAATTTGGTATGAAGCTGACTGGCTGGTGCACTTTGCATTTCCACATGGTCCTGTACTAAGGTTCTGTACTCATTAGGTCTATTGCGAGAAAAGCAGGTTTTGTTCTCTTAATTCCTATAGCTAAAACTGATGCTATTCTTGAAATGTATTGCTCAATTATTACTTGCATAAGTAGCATGAATCTGTCTTTGCAACTTCTGGGTCTTAATTACTCATTTAAGTGTGTGGTAGAGCGAAGAACTAACCCCAGATTTTGTGAGGTCTTTGGTTTTTGGCCCTGTGGGATGTGACTAAGTAAAGCAATGGCAGAAATACCATGACCACGAGTACTTTGTTCTTTTAAAGCATGTTAAAGCTGTCTCTCGAACTACTTTATTTGTACTCTAAAATGCTTCTGTGATACAAGAACAGCAAAAATACACCTTTTAACAAAGGTTAGTGTTTCTGCGCTTGTCATGTTTTGTCAGTTCAGGCTCTCGACTTATTTTTGTAACAGCTGAGAGTTTTTCACTATTGTGTCTTCTTGCAAATGAGGATCTGGTAGTACAGGCTTTCTGCTTAACAGGTTATCTTTACAGGTTACTGTTTCTGCTTTATTTGAGACAGTTCTTGAGCATCTTGGAGCAGTTTTCATGTAAATCCTTGAATGGGATTTGAATTAGTGGTTCCATCTAAACTGCATGCCACTAAAAATACTTTAGGCTTGGTTTTTAGCCTTTACAATGCTGATGCAATGCTGTGGTCCTTGGGTGCAACCTCACTTGTGACTTTGGGATTATCTCTTTTTGCACCGGTGACAGAAGTTGGTACTGCTGTTAACTGCGACTATGGAAGCTCATTTTCTTTTTGTATGTTTTTTTTTGTTAACGAATGTTTTTATGTCTCCACTATAAACCAGTATGACAGCTGCAAGTCAACACTGATTCCTGAAGGCACAACATGCACATTCCCCCTGTGCATGTAACTTAACTTGTTAACCACATAGACTTTGTCTTTATTTAATTTATAAAAATATATAAAGTAGATTTGCCAGTTGGATAAGATTTCATACTAAGTGCAAACCTCAGTTATTTACTATTGAGTTTATTACTGCTTTACACTTAGATTTCAAAAACATGACAGATGTTTGTCTTTTTCAGTCAGCTGCACTTAACAGGTTACTTGGGATTGTCATTGTATGTTTTTTTTTCAATGAACTCTTCCACTGGTGTAGGCACCTGCGCCCTGTCCCTTCTGAAGCAGCCTCAGCTGCATTTTTTACAGCGGTGCTCAAGTCCTTCTGTAGCTGTAGTTCTATACATTGCATGGGGAGTCACTGTTTCTGAGGAACTGTGTAGTTAGAGCCTTTCCAGATTCCTGAAAGGTGGCAGGCTCATGGTATAATTTTTGTGACTTTTTGTCTCTTCTTACACTAGGCAAAGGACCTGCTGTAGTATGCAAGAAACTTAGCTTGAGTTTCATTCATTATCTCTGGTGGGACTTCACTGCAGTACCTGAAACGTTCCCGGTTCTGATCTTAGCACCTCTGGCCTTGGCATTCTTTGTGCCATCCTGCAATAGCAAGTATAATTGTGAGTAAAGAGACAATTTTCCATGAAGCTTTGCAGCATGTTCTCTATTTGGTAGATTCTGCAACTAGTTCAAACTTGCCTAGGGTATTTTTTCATGGTTTCGTCTGGGAGTTTTTCCTACAGTCCTGTTTTATTCCTTGTCTGGGTCTGTTAGTGAGCTTCAACCTTTCTATACATTGTTATTACAATGGAATGTAGAACTACGCTCATCCTTATTTGAAGTTCACTGAAGTTTCTTCACAGATGAAACTGGACTGCTGTGCTGTGTTGATATAGCAGAAGCTGCGTACTCAAGCAAAACTTGAAGGGCTGACAAGCATGAAAAGAGCAATGTAATAGGAAATGATAAGATGATATATTTTCTTTACATATCAAATTGCAATTGTGTTTCAGTGTAAAGATTGCCAATGTGAGTCTACAGAGCAGAATGAGAACATTTCTGGAAAACATTTTGTCCTTTTTTTTTTTTTTTTAACAGTAGCTACAAATAGGTTATGCCCTATCTCAAACAGTAGTCTTTAGCACAGTGTTTTGATAGTCTATTCAAAGTGCCTATCTGCTGTTATCTTACCCACTTATATAATTTAAATCTCTAATACTATTTTTGAGAAAACCTGTATGGTAGCAGGAAGTGCAAAAATCCATCAAGACTGGCTGCGTATCAAGGGGAATTTACTTCATCTAAATACCTTGCACATCTCCTTGTATAATGAATAAACATACACACCATCCTAACGTTTCTTTCTGTGCCATGTGTATTGTGGTAACTTTGTACAAATAGAATAAATGTGTTTTTTACTTAGACCATCAATGAGTCTACCCATTTCTTCTATGTTCCAAGACAGAATTAATCTCAAATCACAGAGAATGGAGTTAGATGGCTAAATTACAGCCAAGCAGAATTTGGATTGCTGTGGTCAATAACACTGTCTGTATAGGCTCCAAAAAACAGAACTGGAATTTTAAGTGGGTGGTCAGAAGGAGGGCCTCAAGATCCAGACGCCTGAATGGAAAATAAAGACCAATTTCAAAGTAAGATTTATATTTATTTTTTAAATTGCAGAATGTAAAGGTTTCTGCTATAACATGTATAAATTCTAGTATTCTTTGCAAATGCATTAGTGAATCTTTGCTGGGTAATTAATACAACATTGCTGTTTGTTTGCATCCCTAAAGATGATGACGTTGGCTATGTAAGGACTGCCATGCTAAAACATGTAGACAGGAAGACTGACTGTGGCATTTGAAGTGTAAAAATGCTAGTGTCTGAGTAAGACCTTTATTTTCAAATAGATTATTATAAATTGATCTGATAATTAGAGCAGAAGGTGCAGTGGCCAAAATATAACTGATGAATAATTTGCATAGTTATAGTCACTGTTGCTTATAGAAAAACACCCGGGTTCATAAACTGATAAATGCTCCTTAAAACCATTTATATAAAGGTAAATCATTCTTATGTAGTGAACAATTCTGATGTAAAAACCCTAAGAAAAAATCCCCCATCTTTTTTCTAGTATCTTGTGGTGGATAAGACACTTACGCTTGGATGAAAATACCACTATACGCTTGGATGAAAATGCCACTATAATCTGAATCCTGAAGACTATGTATTTTGCAGTACTGAACATCTATCTGGATATATTAAATATTTTTTTGCTTATATTCCATTTATCTGGATATTCATACAAATGACCTAAAAAGAAAAAATATATGCAAAACATCTTCTCAAGTTTGTATTTCACTGCAGAAAGGATTTCCATAAAGATCAAGACCTGCATAATTTTAAAATAACACCATCCTGTTAACAATTAGCTTTAACATTTTGTTGGTGAGATGTAACCTTAAGTGCCTATGAAGAGTTGAAGGAAAAAGGGGCTTTGCAGTTAAGTTGGAAAACATTTTTTCTTTACTTTGTTATTCTATTTTTAGTCATTTTTTATGAACTACTTAAATTATTTTATGTTGTTATATATTTGGAGAATAGTATACATTCTATACTTGCCTATTTTTGCAGTGGAATGAAAGCATATCATTGCAGAAAGTCAAGCCTTCATTCATTTCTTTGCCCTCATACAAAGACTGACAGCAAACACAGCTTCGTGTAGTATTTACAGGGGATCCGTCTCCTCCTTTTGATTGCACATCTTGTGCTTTACGCTTCAGTTAGAAGGATGAGATGGTAAAAACGACACTCAGTTTTGCATCATCATTGGCTTCTCTACATCTTTCAAGTTTCCGTATCTGGCTGATCTACAGAAGAGTAATAAGGACAATAATCAGTATATTGTCTAATTCTGAGTAGATAGTCTAGACAATTTTTAGTAAAGAAACTAGCTATCATTATATCCATGTTTGGCTTCCATTCGTACCAGCCTCTGTGAGTATTACAGCGGGATGCCTTGCGTGTGCTGGGAGAGGGGAAGAGGAGGAGGAGAAGGTAATAGTGAAATCGGCCTTGATAAACAGATCTCCAAAACTGGCCCGTGGGGGTGTTTGATTTTGAAGCATAGTGTTGTGATTTTAAACACCTCAGAAAATACGTTTTAAATTTGTATATTTATTAGTATGTTCTAGCTGCCATAAGCCCAAAAATCTCTCTTGTGATACTCATGATCTTAGTAAAACTCAGTACTTGCTAATTGCAGCATATGCAGTCACATCACAGCAGCAGGTGATGGAAACTGCCTTGCAGGGACTAATCCAGCTTTGTACATTAGATTTTAGAAGCTCTCCAACATCTTGGCATGCTTGTTGGAGGAAGCTAAATAAATTACTGTAACAACGAACAGAATAGTTTAGTGCCTGTTAACATAACAGAGGCAGTCTGGAATCTTCGTGGTAACAATGGAGACTGGCTATTAAGTGGCACTTAAGTAACACTCATTAACAGGATCTTCCTCAAAAATTAGTCCTCCCACTCTCTTTAGCACCACTATTTGTAATGACAAGGCATTTCTCTACAAAAAACAAGTGCACAATACGGCTGTAGCTATTAAGACGAAATTGCCTATTTTAGATTTTGTTTTCAAAGCTTAATGAAGATAGGGCCTTTATCTTTAACAATCAAAACATTCAACTTACTATATGGTCCCCAGCTAATCTGGCACAGGACTGAACGTATCCTAAAAATGTATGTCATCAGCCTTAAGAATCTGCTACAATAAGTCTAAGATGTAATGAGACGGAACAGAATTAGTTTAAGTAATAAATGTTTAATCAAAGAATTTTACATATTATTAACAGCATTCATTTGGCCAAACATCTACATGGTTGTAGTATCCTACTTGTATATAAAGTGGGAATGTATCAAGTATAGACTATGAAAGTGCAAATAACAATTCAAGGTTAGAGTAATTTTTTTACATTATAAAATTAACAGGTTTACAAAATAGTCTTGCCAAACTTTATTTCTGAATTGCAAAGTCAATGACTATGGTGTTAAAATAAGTACCAAGAAAATACAAATTTAATAGGCTAATTTCATGCTCATAAGAGTAACACGGAAACAATGGATATACTGCACAACCTAATCAAATTACAAAAAACCAGAACCCACAAACTTCACTATCTTCACAGAGAGCACTCTTACATATCTTACTGTAACTTTGCAAGACATCTCAATGCAATACACAATCCTTTTGTGAGAATCTTTCTATTCAGAAATTACAATTCAAGGAAGCTATGCAAGTTAACTTTCAGACCGATTCATGATGATAGTGCATGAAGAACTGTTTCAGTTGAAGGATTTTATACCATAGAACAATTTAAAATAGGTATTTTTCAAAGATGTCCAAAGGTTCATGATGATGTCAGGAGTAGTGTGGCTAGAGGAAAAGTTGGAAACTGATTTGAGACTATTCTATTCCATTCTCTCTAAAGATGCTTGCAAAATGAACAAGGTTTTTATGGGGTAAAGGTCAAATACTCTTATTTCATTTTTTACTAAGATGAACCTTGTGACTGTAAGGTTCAAAAGCTGGATTTGCATGAATTAAGTTACCAAAACACTCACTTGAACTCACAGTAATCAATACATAAACTTTGCTATCATGACACTTGCCTATACACACTCAGTAGTAATAAACTTTTATATCATATCAACAAATCTCTGGTAACAGTTAAGCAAAACTTAAAATGGAGTGTATGTAATTTGCTCATGTTATGACAAGTTTTTATTATATGTAATTAAAACAGCCATTTCAACAACTTACTCTAGTTGTAATTACATACTGTACCATTGTATCTCACTAACTGTAGATTGATGCTTTTAAGCAAATCTAAAACCAGTATTTTTTTTTCACGGTACAACAACTAGGAAAAGGGATTTTTGTGTTTTTTTTTTAAATTTTTTTTTTTACACTAAACAGTAATCACACAGCAAATGAATATTGTGCAATTGAACAAATACCTAGCAGTGTTTTGTTTATGCAAAAACACTGACTGAACATTTAGTTATTTACTGTAAAGGCAAGGCCATGGGTGGTTTTATGGAGGTCTTTGCAATTAATAGCATAGTTACTCCAGAACAGACACTGAATTTGAATTACTTGTTTTACTGTGGCAACTATCCAGTTGGGTTAGGCAAAGGCACCGTAACATGTTGAGCAGAATGTGTTATCCGAACTTTAATTGTGGGACTGGCTAATATAAGAAAATTCTGTATTCCTATATTTTTATAAAATGTTATCATTAAAAGTAATTGCACTATTAGTGCATAGAATGCTTTGTAGAATTATGAAAACAAAGAACTATGATTGCACTTCCATTAAAGTGTCTCTTAAAATACAGCATAGCTGTTGCTAAGTCACTGTATTTTAATATTTAAAATAACTGTTTAACAGCAGCATTAGGTTTTATTAACTTAAGATACAGGCTACATTTAATTAAATGCAGTCACCTTGGCAACACATGCCAGTTAAATTTAGAGAAGCAATGCTACCCAGTGGTTTCTTTCACTGCTAAGAACTGTGGGGTTAGTTTGATAGAGTAACACTGCACTGTTTTGTTAGGCTACCGCCAGCTAACTATTCACAGTTTGGCACATTTGGACTGTAAATAGACATGAAAAAATCTTTGATTTTAATGGGAAAGAATATCCCCTAAAACTTGTTCCTGGAGCAGTATTAAAGAGAAGCATTGAATACCTCCGTTCACACTGCTAACAAAAATGAAAAATGAGTAAGGAAAAATTATGGAAAACAAAACCAAAATGCAAATGAATTGCTAAATGTTATTTTGGTGAAAGAATGAGTTCTAAAAAATGGAATAAACTATTTCTTAGGAAAACCAACCAAAATAATCAGTGTAAGCCTTTAATCCGTACTTTCAAGTTAAGGATCATCAACCTAAGGCTAAACAGATGCTGCATTGTATCAGGAATGTGGAATACAACCTACTTATTCCTTTTTCTTGAGAGCAAAAAGGCAAGTACTACCTAATTAAATGCAAAGGATATTCCTTGAAAGGTTCACATTATTATAAAGAACTACAATTCAAGAGAACTCCTAAATATCCGTTGTTAGGTCAGTGGTTACAACTGAGCTGTAATTATGTGGATCAAAGCCTCTATAATGCTTACTCCACATACTGTACCATCTGTCACTGCCATTTACTTACTCCAGATTCCGTTTTTATTCATACCAGATGCACATGTTCAATCCATTCACTTGAGGTTTGAGGAGTCTGACTTGAAGTATCTCCTGAAGCATCCAGGGTGCCTGTTACCTCCCTGTTATTATCACCACTTTGTGATACTGTTTCACCTGCAATATTTTCTTCAGAAGTGCTTTCCTCTGTTTGGGTTCCTCTGCCTTCATTTTTGAGTGCATCCTCAAATAGCGCATGCTCTTCCTGAGGCTCCAGCCCTGTGTCTATAAGATTTGGTTGCCCTGCTGACCCATCTTCAGTACTGGGTTGCTGTGAATCCTCATCCATTTCTGTACTTGTTGAGGGGATCAGAGCAATACTCTGTGGGTTCATGTCATGAAACCAGGCCATAATATTTCCAAGTAGATTTTCATTGGTATTGGGATCTTGACTGCTGGAATCAGCGTCACTAGATGTTGAGTATAATCCACTTCTTGTGTCGCTGCAGGGGTGCGAATGAAGACGATCAGCTGAAAAGGGATCATTGCCTGCACCTAGTCTCATCAGACTGTCACCAAGTTCTAACAGCTCCGAGCTGCTCAAAGCGCCTCTTGGATTATCTATACTTATGGGAGCAGAGTCCAGTCTTGTAGGCAAAGAGGTACCTATTGCTCCTAAAGATGCCTCATTATTTAGAAAGTCTCTAGTTTCTTCATCTATGGCCAAGCCAGATTCTTGTAATGATAACTGAATAGCTAGCAGGATGTTTGGGTCATCTTCATCCAAAGAACTCAGAGCCTGTTGAAATACATAATGTCGCTTTCAGAATAAAACTTTCATCTTGTTACATATTTTGGGTGAAAAGTAATTTCAAATCTGAAATTCATTCATTATTCCTACATGTCGTTTATCAGAATCAATTTTTACTGACACAGTCGACAACAGAATTTAAAAATTGACAGTATATTGTTATAGTAGTGATTGTTTAGCAATTCTTACCGGTGTGAATGTATAATTTGTTGTCCTAGATTCATCCTTTCTTATCGAAGAATTAAGAAAATTTGCAGAGAGACAAAATGACACAGAAAAGCGGAGCAGAGGAAGGCAAGCAAAGCAGAGAGAATGGAAAAGAGATTAGGCGAGATACCTGAAGAGAATCCTGGTTTTCAGAGCGACTGACAGGGGTATAGTCATGAAGTGAAGAGCTGTGCAGAATACCCATAGAAGCTGAACTCACCATGGAGGTGCCATGTCTTCTACTACTGCCACCTTCCTGAGTGTCTGTTTGGGCAATTGAAACAAAAACGGTTGAAGAACCAGCGAGAAAGCCTTCTCCACTGTTATTTACTGACAGAATCTCTTCCTTCCTTTTGGATTCCAGCTGTGCAATTTTACTCCTTTACTCACTCTGAACGAAATAATCCAAAACACTCCTACACCAACTCTTACACAGTGGCAAAACACCAGTCCCACCGTTTTAGGAGTGACTGCCTGGCTCATTTGTGCCTTCCTGCTCTCGATACCCTTCTTTTTCTCTTTGAAAGGACGGGATATGCCACTAGCAGCATGAGCCTGTCAGCAGGAGGGGCAAAGTGCTTCTAAGGCACATACATGATTTATGGAACGTCCTGAAAAACACTGCACATGGCACAATACAGGATGCACTTACAGGGGGATTACAACCAACATTTGCCCATCTCTCCATTCTTCCAAAGACAACAACTCAGCTGTAATGTTAACATTACGTTAATTTTTACCGTAACAATGCAGCACAATTAAGAGTAGAGTCATTAGTGTATACCTCAGCAATTACTGAAATTGTTGTTTTCTTAAAACAGCCAACAAAAAAAACAGAAGTAAAATGCTGTTTCCAGAAAATTTGCTCTGTAATAAAAGTAAATATAACTCCTGACTTTGGAAAATGGATTTTTCCACTTCAAAACTAAAAATGAAATAAGGAGAGACAAACTAATTCTCTCTTGCATGCTTTAACAGTATGCACTGGTCACCACTAGAATGTCCAAGCGTTCAGTCAAATTCTAGTCCTTAAACTAACAAGATGGTTTTGCATTTTACTTGTAACAGGGAGGACCAAAGCTCACCAAAATTCCTTCTTCTGTTTCTAAAATGAAGAATGCGTTTGTTTATTTCTCCTCAGTAAAGACTTCCCCTTTTGTTTTTAAAGGACAAGCTATGTATAGAACTTAAGTTCATGAGACACTGCGATGAGAGTTTGTGCAGCGTGGCTCAGAGATCGAGCGCGCAACTGGCAGCTCTGAAGAAACAGCGTCACAGTATGATTTGGATTCCAGCTATTTTTGTACCTCTGCAAAAGCTCCTGGCAGCACGGAGACAGCCCAGACAGCCAAGTTACAGTGACCTTAAGGGACTGCGCTCCCAGCCGTGGCACTGCTTAGAAGAGCAGCATGCTGGAAGTCATAGCCCGTGCCAACTGGTTTCCTGGCTGTCTTTGTCAATACCAGAGTTTCTGAGCAGGGTTTTGGAATACAGCCTCAGGGCTATCTTCCAGCAGGCCTGTAGCAGGGGAACCCTCTTCTACACTCTTTATGCACAACCGATCCTTTTAATTGGCATAAAAGAGCTGCTATATAGATAAGACTGTTATATGAAGTACGCGCCCTTCAACTTTTCTTCAGAAAAGCAAACCTGCTCTAAATAGCTGAGGAGTTGTTAGTGGAGAGATCGATGTATTTCTCTTTAAAAAGAGGAGCAGCCACAACAGTCAGCAACACTTCTAAGATCACATACAAACGTGCAAAAATAAGCCTTTATGTTGTATCCTGGAAAATACAGCAATGTATTTGAAAGCTTTTTAAAGTGCATCCGCAGAAGAACAAACGCTTTGGTCGCTACTAGCAAGTTCTGAAGCATGAGGAGAAACAAAACCCCAGCCCCAGGCAGGAACATACCTAATGTACTCTCACTGGGGTCATCAGGATCCGGAGTATTACTCAGCAGACTGTGCATGTCACCACGTCGACGCTGTCTGTGCCTCCTCCGATACTGAAATTCAGCATATTCCTGCATAAACCAAAGGTTACAAAATACAGGGCAGCATGCAGTAATATTTTTCTGATGTAACAAGCACCACATTTTTCTTAAAAATGTGTGATTTTATGTGTTTATTATAAAATCACCTTTTTTTCAGAAAAATAAATTGCAAGTTATACCATGCAATGCTCAACATAAATAATAAAAAAAAATAAATCCAAGGTAATCCTAAATCTATAAAATAATGACTTAGCAAAGAAAAATACTTGACGTATTACCGACATTTTAATACTTGCAAG
Source organism: Charadrius vociferus (assembly GCF_000708025.1). Lineage (NCBI taxonomy): Eukaryota > Metazoa > Chordata > Aves > Charadriiformes > Charadriidae > Charadrius > Charadrius vociferus. The sequence goes on along the minus strand of NW_009649040.1, from coordinate 156,695 downwards.
CTCCCTTTTTAAAGAATTCCAACGACACATTTTTTGGTTAAAAGCTTTGATGCCAAGCTTTATATACACATACATCGACACACTTTTTAATAAATATATATCTAGTGATTTTAGAACATAAAAACAATTAATTTGAATTAGAGGAACAGATTATCTCAGAGTCTCTTTTGCCTGCAATTGCCAGTAGAAAACAACCTTTGGAAGACTACAGAAGGCTGGCAGACATACACTGGGAATTGTTATACTTCTCCAGCCTCCAGGACACTATGCCTCAGGACCTTCTTAAGCCACAGCTGATACTCTTTTACTGAACAGTCATTGATGGATTTTTATTCCATGAATTACAAATCTCCTCTACTTTTGCCTAACTTGAGCTGCTAACGAGCCATACCATACAGATTTGAACACCTGCAGCCTGTAATTTCTCATGTTGTGTGCATTTACCAAAGACAGTTTATATAACATTTATGGAAAAAACTCATTTTTCACCACATCAAGCTAACATCCCAAGGGTTCACTATCTTAATACTTGGAAAGAAATGTTTTGATTTCCATACTTTTCCTAATGTTAAGAGACTAATTTTATGCTTGAAGGCAAATTTCCAGGTATGTTTTTTGGTTCGTACAGCTGACACTGATCCTGACAGTGTAGGTTAAGATCTTTTGTTAATTTCAGTTGTTCATTTAAACAAGGCAATAAAAATATACACACTGGTACTAGCTCTTCTTTTCAGAAAAGAACACTGCTATTTATTTCCCTGAGCCCCAGGTTGGGAAATCTGTAATCCAAAGGCTTCATTTGGCCGAATGAACTGGGAAAGATAACATTACCATTAGCTTTCCTTTCTTACATTAACTCTTCATCCTAGCATATCTCAACATCTAAAGTATCTAAAACTTAAATCCAGAAGTGTCATCTCTCAATGACATTACTGATAGTATTATGATGGTATGTTGTCTTTCCATGTTTCAGACATGGGAAAAAACCCTGGTTTAGATCAAGTTCTTATTCATAATGACATATACAAGCCAAAAAGAGGAGTCACAAAATCATCAGTGTGGGCAGATTTTTATCTATGTAAGAAGATCCATGAAAATTGTAAGAACATAAAAATAGCTGTACTGGACCAGACCAAAGGTCCATTTAGCCCAATATTCTGTCTTCAACAGTGGTTGGTAGTATATGCTTGTTAGCCAATGGAACAGCATAAAAAATGGGGCAAACGTCATTGTTCTCTAAAATATTTTTGCAGGTCCTAGGGAGCTCAGGGATTTCCTAAATGGAAGGCAGTGCCCGCAAACAAGAGAAAACTCAAAACTCGATGTGGAAAAATATAACTGAATTGTTTTAAAAATATATAATTATATAACTATGAATCAGACAAGGAATAATGGGAAGTGATCACCAAACACTAAGACTTGTTAATCATATCAAATCTTATCTTTCATCTGTTTGTAATAAAATCATAGATTTTACCAACAGCCATTTAACTTTTGGTTGCTTTTTCACCTTTAGAAAGATATCTGAATTACTACTGATAAAAAATCATTTCTGATTACTTAGAACAATTTTATACATGTGAGCAAAAGAAGCTTTAATTTTGTTGGGTAGAAACATCATGGTTTCACACAATGTTCTACACCAAGCAGTGTTCCTTGCTAAAACCAGTAAGGTTTTGTTTTCTGTAATAATCTGGCATACACAGTCATTCTACTACTTGTCAGTAAAAGTACAGCTCTATGTAAAAAAAAAAAATTAGTGAAATTCACTAAAATAAACAAAGATGACCATTATTAACTCTACAAAATTCCTTTAGCATAGGTGGTTGCAAGTATCCTTGACAGCTACGTAGCAAAGAAACCAAGTTGCATCATACAGTGCCGCATTTAGGCAAATCATAGAAGCTCATAAGCAATCATATAAGCACGACTGCAATGCCACTTACTGCTAAACAGCTTATCAACATATTTCTTATCAGCTTTTTCTCATAACCAGTTCCACTGATGATACAGCAACATCCCAATCAGTTTGATATTATCAAATGGGGAATTATTTCAAAAGAAAGGACTAAAGGAACTAGACAGGAGAATCAAGTTGATCTTTTGTAGAGAAGCAAGCTATTTTCTCAACAGCGTGATGCTCACCAACAACAATAGCAAAGGAAATATATAGGAAAAGTACATGGAGTTTTCCAGGATGCTTTAAAATGTCTAGCTAGAAAGAAAACAGCACCAAGGAAATGCTGAAATGAAGTTTCCTTTCTAACTGAATGCTTTAATCTAATGTTCACAAAATATTAAATAAAAGTTAAGATGATAAAGGAAAGCTTTGCAGGAAGCTTCTCATATTTTAGTGCAGAGTCATGAAAATTATTTACTCTTACCCATATATAAATACTGCAATATTCATTTTAAAAATTATAATTTTCATTCTTGGTTAAGTAGCAAGAGTTAAGTTTAAGAGTTAAGTTAAGTTTAACTCATTTAAGTATGCTATTTCCATCCTGCTTCAATACATAAAAATAAAAAGTGTTTCAAATAGTTAACAATATTTAGGTGTATACCTGTATATTTTTGTTGGGTTGTGACAGAAGGATGGAAATTTCTCAGAGTTTTTGTCAAATTCCGCTGAACAGATTTGCATTCAAAATTAATCTACACAATTTCATTTATTTATTACTTTAAGGTTCCCCAACACATAGACACCAGTTTATATACAATTTTAAAACTGGTTATCTACTTGGAAAATAATGAATACAACATACCTTGTCTAATACCACCTTAAATAACTATAGCCATGTTAGGGGCATTATTTAGAGTCACTGCACAATTAGCTATGGATATATTTCCTTCTATTGTGAAATAAATAAAATGGTAAGCTTAAACCAACTTGAAGTGCTTTGAATCAAAATAAGGAAGCTCTTCATGCAGTTTGCAATCATACCTGTGTTTCTAGAATATGCAGAAGTTAAAAAAATAAAAAGAAATAGTTTACCTCAGGCGATGCAAATCCTAAATATTCCCAATCCCATGTTCCACCAGCAAAGCTATAAAATTAAGAGATATACCATGAAGTTTTGAAGTAGAACCAAGTACGAACAACCTCCAGAGCTTCAAAACCTATCAACATCTAAAAAGTAGTGCAGTTGTAACTCTCTAAACTTACCAAGTCTTCTGCTTTAATTCTCACCTCAAAATTCATTTAGAAAACCATACATTGGACTATTCCAGAACTGGTTGGTGTTTTTAGCAAATACTTATAGATTTTTGGAGTGTACCAGATATTTAGTGAAAATCTTGAAGGAAAAAAGTGAAATGGAAGCCATGACATCTAATCATTACTACATCGCAAATGGGGAAGCAATTTAGGCTGCAGCATACAGAGCAGTGATTCTCAAATACATTTTTCCTCAGTGAAAAGATGTAATTCCACAAGGATCAAACGTCCAAGAAAATGTCACTGTCTGGTGATCTACAGCCACCACGTTTGTCAGCTCCACTTTACCTCACTGTCGAAGACAGACAGCGGATTTACCCATTTGGGCAGCTATCATTACGCTTTTTTGACTTGCACAGTATTTTGTTTGGATTACCTGCGCCTGGGTGCTTCTGGCGAGTCTGCAGGAGCAACACCACGGGCCACAGAGGCCAGGAACTCTTGCCGTTTCTGCTGCACAAGGCAAGCTGCACGGATGATTTTATGGCGAGGAGTCCGAAGGTAAGGCCTGTTCACTTTCTGTGCAAGGTCTTCGGTGACCATTTCTAGGTCTGTCTGCAATAGTTAATAAATACAGAATAAAATAATTTTACAATTAAATGAAAATCAGGCAGCGCTCTACACCATAAATACTGAGCAGCACGATATCCATTTTCCTGGAAATACCATTTGAAATACCGTAATACCCGAAAATGTCTGCCCTTCTAGCCTACCCTTTTAGCGACCTAAATGCTGTCCTCTGGCTTAGAGCAGCCCCTGCTGCTGGGGCCACCGCCACCCAGGTACTCCCCCAATTGTGCCCAGTAGGGAAAGACAGGAAAGAGGCGCTAGAGAAGGAGATGGAAGATTGAGGCTAAAATGCTATCCTCAGAACAGAGATTAAAAGTAAATAATTTTCATTCTTTCCCCTTCCACCTGTCTTTAACCCCTTCCTTTTTCAGCAAAGTGTTGTTTTTCATTCATTCTAAAATTGAACTAAAAGCTATTGTGTCACAGAGTAATAAAAATGCACTAATTTTCCAAACTTGGTTACAAATACAAAGTGGGTATATTGGTTTTACACTACAAAAATGGCAAAAAGACATTGATAACTAATATTACCAAAAAAAAGTAACATTAGAAAAGCAAAATATAGGCATATATTACCTGCATAAGTTCAAATATTTCTTTCTTTGTGCTTTTAGGCTCCAAAAAGAATCCATATGGATAAGAACACTTAAGAATGCGGCGAGTTTTCAGAAGCTCTTGCACTGCATCTTCAATGAATGTGGTATCAGGACAGCCTCCCTCAGCTGTAAGATGAAACAAGCATTGTGAAAATATTTTCCTGTTGATGTCAGCACTTCTTTTAGCATAAGGGTTTTCCTCCAAAATAAAATTTATGTGCATGTCAGTTAAATATTTTGCAAGTAAACAGCAGCAGGTTCTCAATGACTACACGGTGTTCTTACTAAAAGAAGTAAACACAGAATAGTCTTTGGAATAGATAGGTTTAGCCATAACAGAGTTGATTTGATTTCAAATCAAATTCATAGATCACAGCAAATACTTACTTCCACTGAGAGCTCTACTCAATTGCTCCATCTTTTCTTTGGCTGTTTTTAGAAGGCGCTGTTCTAACTAGAAAAAAGAAAATAAATAAAATAAAATAAGATAATTATTTTTGGATTAATAAAATTGGAACAAAAATCAGTAATAATGGCTTGACCCACACCTGGTAGCTAAGTTCATGGTTTTTAAACCTTGTGTAGTAGTGCATAAACCTGTCGAGCTCTTGAAATCTTCTATGCTTCTTTTCAGCCTGGAAAATAATGGGGAAACAAAAGAAACTAAGATAAATCTTATGATTTAATTTAGCCATCACCACTAGGTATAATTACACAACAGTTTCTATTCCCACTACACATAAAGTATTGTATACAATGCTGATAAGTACCATGTAAATAAAGACAGAAATGTAATTTTTGAAATTTACAAGTCTGCAAATACTGTAGCCAAAGAGTTGAGTTGAGTTAAATAGCATGGAAACTGTGTGTGCATGCTATTTAAGCAGACTTTCCAAATGCCCACATTAAGGCATGTCTTTTGTAGTCCACAGCAGCTAGTTACAGTACCAGCACGCCCATTTCACAAAAGGAAACCACAGCACAGAGAAGGAAAATGACTTGGGTAGAGTCACCAGTGGTTGCTACCAAAGCTGAAAGCAGAACCAAATCTTATGTTTCTATCCACAAATAAGCATTTTCTTTCTGTCTCTTTGATATTTTTAAGGTTGTATTTTTTCATTTAGAACTCAGGTTTGGAAGAATTTTGATGGAACTTATCCTTCATAGAAAATTGCAGCCTTAGCGCTATTTTTCAAACACACATTCGTTACCTCTACTGTCATCTCCTTGGACTGTTCCTCTACATGTTGAATAACCTCATAGCGAGTGCATCTGTAGTAGCCTCCAGTGGAAGAGCTGTGCTTCTTCCATTCTTCTAAGCATATCCAGCAAAAGTCATATTTGCACTTCAGAAAAAAAAGGAACAAGGAGGAAAAAAAAAAAAAAACGGAGTTGATACATTGTAGATTTGCAGTTATGCTTCATTATTCTTCCTTGAACAACTGAATTAACGTTAGCTCTGAGTGTGCTTACAGTCAAAAAAATTTTTGAGGATCCTCCTTCCTATTTTACCTACTATAGAATATCTGGGTTATCAAACCATGTCAGTCATAATTTTTGTTCCTTGGATCACAAGATTGCGTTGGATCTACAAGTGAAGTTTTAAGTGGATGAAATAAATCAAATGATAAATACAGCTGATCACGCCTGGGGTTTTATTATTGTTTAAAAAAAAGACAGTCCAATTTTTTAAGCGACACAGCAGCTGTTCATGAGAAAGAGTGAATTTTTTCCTAATATCACTTAAAAAACCAAGAAAAAAATCATTACAAAATATTAAAAAATGGCATGAAACAAGTTGTTTCACGAGCAACAGGACTAATAAAGCTTGACTGCCTATTAATTTATGTGTATATGCCGCTACTGCAATAATCTCACCTCTCCCAAATTATCTCCCTCCATGACCACTCCACCATATATATCTTCTAATCTCTCACAGCTCCAAAAGCCTCCTCAAAAACCCAAGATTCACGCAGTGTTCCCAGACCCTCCTCCAGTACCTCAGTCTCATTAAACATTCAAAACCACATCATCTGTTTCTACACATCTCCCAAACTCCTGAGCTCTGTTTTATGTGCCTTTATGATCACGTAGCCACGCAGCAGCACCGCCTATGCTTAACGAATCACATCTGCTGCCCGGCCACTGTCTGAGCAGGTAACTGCTGAGTAGGTATTCCAGCCTCTCTCTTGGTGGCACTACAAATGAAGTCTCTGCACCATACAGCTACCAAGTTTCATGAAACCTGCAGTAATGTAATATCTGTGAACCCCCTCCTGTTCCTTCATAACTGGTTCAAAGTACCCAGAAGGTTAAAAACTACTACAGGTAGGGGAGTGAGAGAGCAGGACTGCCTAAGCCTTGTCTCCTTAGAAACTGGGCTGATAGAACAGTAAGATGCCTGCTTAAGTACAGAAATGTGATTTTATGAGTAAAGAGTATCCTCCTCTACACCAAGGTACGTGCTAGCTGCTAAGAGGCAGTCATAACTCATCATGTAGTAGGCCTGAGCGGACCTTACTGCAGCAAAGGCAGAAGGTCCACCACGGATCCTTACTTCAGTAGAGAAAGAGACAAGAGAGGTGATCACTATACCTTCTGGCTGAGCCCCACAGTGAGCTTCAGGATACCCTTCCTTTCCTTCCTCACTAGGCTGAGATTCTCTGCTGGCAGAGATTTCTCCAACACAAAAGCAATCTGACTGTTTTAAGGACACTTGAAGCTGTTTATAAGGTACAGCATCAAAGAAGACAAGAGAACTGTGCAGAATGGTACTGATTTAAATTATCTACATTCAACAGTGTTTAATAGCCAAAGTCTTCTCCAGCCTGAGGCCATACTTTTGTTTGATTGAGATGAGCTCAGTGGCAAAAGTTTCAACAAACATAACCTTTTACAGTTTTTAGCACTACGGAATTTATAAGCTCTTTTAAAAATCATGTAGAAAAACAAACAAACAAAAACTAGCAAACTTGGCATAAATCAAAGTGGAGGAGAATCTGTTCTCTGCTGCCACAGTCAAAACCAAAGAAACTACACCAAAAAAAGCCCCAATCTTCAATTCATCTCACAGAAAGAGAGAGAATATGTGATGATAATACAAAGAAAAGGAGATCTGCATAGGAATGGAGAGAGACTAACACATTTCCAGAAAAATAAAGAGAATTACTTTCTAAATCTCTTAGCTTTTCATTGGAAGCCAACTATGTCAAGTGTGTGCTACTTTCTTATTTTTAATGATGCTCCTCAAGGAGGTATTAGCTGTAGTTATATAAGATATTTCTGACATAAAGAAACAGTATTCTAAATATGCTGCTTTTAACTAATTTGAGAGAAAAAGCATTCTCAAATGATACTGAACTCATGGCAAAAAATATTTTTTCTATTTCGGTAGCATAGTGCAAACTCATGACTAATTTTTTGGCTGCTGTCACCAATAAGTTTCTTTTGGAATCACTCTTTGCTGTCTTTTCATTCCTACTGATTAATTCCTGTTTACAGTTTTCCATTAACACTTCTCCGTTTTGTTGCTATGTTAAAGAAATAATGCAAAAGAAAAATGTAGTAAGGCAAAAATCTTCATTAGAGCTTACCATTCCATAAAATGTTTCCTCTTCTGCCAACTAAAAACGTTCTTTCTCTTCTACGTTATTAATGATTAAACTATCAATTATTTCTGTTTCCTTAAGTTTCATACTCTATTGCCAGTAATTCTTTAGTGTTTATGAAATTTAGATCATTACAGTGTTCACCTGCCAGCCAGCCAGACTGCAGTAAATATTAAACATTTTCTAAACACACGTAACCCACCATTTGCAAATTCTCTAATTCTTGCAACAGGTTCCATTAGATCTCTGCCATGACACTTTCGAGGTTTTGGATGTCTGTGCTCCTAAAACGTATACATGACATACGCAACCTGAATTATGGTTTCACAACAAATTATATGAAGGGTCTTTCTTACCTTTGCACATTGCATGTGGTTGCAGCCCTCGTTCTTCTGAATTGGAGATTTGCAGTTGGCGCATGGTTTGGAGTTCGTTAGTAACCACAGGCAGTTGGCAGCATCTTCATATGCCTCACTTACTCCCACAACTTTTTCAGGGTGACAGGAGGATATGGAGCATGCAAAAGCAGAGAAGTTGAAATTGTACTTATGTAATCTTTTGTGAAAATCAGATTAGGAAAGATATTTGTTTACCTGTTTCTTGACAGAATATCATAATACTTCACTGAATATCTTTCTCACATATATAAATATATACATTTTCTAATTCATACATATTATATATAATACTATTACACACATTATGTCTGTATATTTCCACACACATTTCTATATAAATTTATATATATTATATATGACATTTATAATATATCCATGAGCAAATACATATCTGAGAAAAATCAGCATAGTTTGACAAAGTATGGTGTATTTTGCCTCTGTATAAAATTTTCTATGCTTTCCAGAATAGTTATAACATATTATGGAAAGACTCTGAACTGTGGTAACCAAGTTAAATTATTACTTATTCAAATTACTGTCAATCTTTAATTTTTTGTTGATGTTGACCAAGAAAATGTCTGTCTTGTGTAAACTCGACCTTTATTAGTTTTTTCAGTAAAAGTTATTTATCATTAAGCCATTCCCAACAACGCCCTTGCAATTCACTCTCAACCTTCCTATCATTATCACTTGTTGGCTTGAATTAGTTTTAAAGCACAGAAACAACTGCATGGAACAGAACTCAAGCAGAAGTGCAGACTGGGCTAAAAGATTTAAAATTGCCCAGGACAAATGAAGTTATATTAAAGAATAAATCAATTAATTAATGAAAGAAAGCTGTAACAGGAAGGGAAAAGAGTTTTGTATGTCCTGACTGAACCACACGTGGATTTATGAGGAGGAATGGTTTACGAAGAACAGTTTACCATAGTGCTGCTTAACAGGCAGTTAAAGTATGAAGCAGCCCCTCGTTCAGGGGTTTAATTTTCTTCCCCTTTTACCCTGTTTTTCAACCAATGTAGAGTTTTTACTTAATGCAACCAAAAAATCCCTCTAAACCCAAAAGATAACAACAGCAAAAAAACCCTAATTGCCCCCCTGCCCCCGGCATGACTCTTACGTTCTTCTGGTTTCATTTCAGATACTTTCTGTAGCCAGTCCTTCCAAGTTTGGCAGTCACAAGGTTCATGTGCTTCACCAAGACATTCCCTGAAAATGAAGGTGTATACACAATTACTTATCATTTCGAGATTTAGAATTAAAGTTAAAATTGGCTCAAGCTAAAAAAAACATGGAAACTTATCAAGGCACACTCAAACTTTAATTAAGTCAGGAAGATAAAAAGTCATCCAATTAACATTATTTTAAAATACTGTTAGACTACTTGCTCACAAGCATAGATGACCATTATTAAGGTTAATAAAGAATTTAAATGAGACAGGAAAGGAAAAGGGCTTTTTAAAATTACAATCTGAAATAAATCAGCTGGTCTGCAGTTTGAGTTCTGCCTGGGTACTATTTTAGCGACACAAAAAGTGCTAGTATAGTTTCTGTGACAAAGATAAACCAGAATAAAGAGAGTATCCAAAACTAGGTAGTTTGTTATACCTGAAATGCATTTTATGTAGAATTACTTGCAGTTGTACTAATTAATCTTTAACTAGATTCAAACCTTTAATCTAGAACAAGATCCAAGCCCTTCAACACCAGCATTAACTATTTATGCGTATTTACTCTTTCCATCAGTCTCTTAAACGGGGGCTTTAACTCAGTTACATGGACACAGAGGAGGAATGACTCCCTTGAGCTTCTTTTGAAGCTACTACTAACTTTAAGGATGGCAATCACTACTACACAGTGGCAGAGAGATGGCTTCCAGACGGTGCTTCAGTGGAGATGTGTCAATATGGACTCTGGATTTGTGATGATGCCCTTTTTTACTGAAATGGCAGCAAACAGCCTCAGATGTCTGCCACATCAAACTAAACAATTCAGAGGGAGTACATTTCAGATAGGCACCAGCTGCATCAGAGTATACACAAGTTTTCTGCAGATCCGATGGTGATCTCTGGTTTGGAGACACTTAAGATCTGTAGCTGGGAAAGATTGTCCTGGAATGAGTAACTAGTGTGTAATGAGGCAAGGCAATCTCAGCCCTGGCTGACACCTTTCACTTCCGCGGGACAGTAGTACACTTAAATCAGTGATTTCAAGAGAGCCGAGAACTCTCACACAGTATTTGTTCCCAGAAAGGACTGAAACTAGCAAAAATTAACTTTAACAAACTTGGTTCTAAGTTAAAAGCTGATTAGTCAATCTTTTACTGGGGGGAGAAGGTTGTGTCATTGGTTTGTAAATTTGTGGATTCTTAATGAAATGCAATCTTACATATATATCATGTATCTATATCTGGATCTATATGATAGTCACAACAGAGTGCTAAAGAACAGCTTGTCATGGAAGAAATTCTTTCTGCAGCCCACCCAAAACCAAGGATTTTTATACTGGGATGTCATTTCACTAGAGTAAGAGCATTGAGCCTATCGCTCATAAAACTTTTTACGAAACAAAGCTGTATTTTGGATAGACTCCCCGACAGCACTGAATCGAGGGAACCAATGTCAAACGGCTGTGACAATTAACAGTGTTACCCTCCCCAGACTGCCTTCCTCAATACTCAGCAGGGTAATTTATTTGAAGGTGCAGTACATACTTAATAAAATTGTAGCAAGTTTCAACAAATTAAAATTCATGGAAGGGCTAAAAGCATCATCCGAGAGAACCAGTTCTGGATTTTCTTTCCCCTCATGATAATTTTTATACCACATAATGAATTTTGAATCAAAACAGCAGAACACTCTTGCAACTTAAAATTGGCTTCCCGAGTGCACCTGAAGAGATGTGTCTCCCACAGAACGAGTCTGCCCCTTGTCTCCATCGAGGATGAAAGGAGTGAGGACTGATAGTGCAAAACTAAGTGTGCACTGCCTCCTGTGACTATTTTCCAGGAGTGTCTGCTCACTACGATTCTTTGTGCTTCTGAAACAGCACGAAGAGGTTCTAATATGTTGAATGTCCCTGATAATACACAGACGGCGCATTCGTGCACAGTTTTCATTTGTACCACATTTAAATATCTCAGAATGCTTCTTCTGAAAGGGAACAGAATTTTGTGTTTGTCACAACACATTACATTTTGTTGAAGGCGGTATTAGCAGTGGGTAATGAAAAATGAGTAAATTCTAAGGAACTGTATTTAAGAGGAACATTCCTACTACCACATAAAAAAAAAAAAAAAGGAAATTGCTCATAGACTCAGAATTTAGCAGGGGAGGCTATAGATCCTAAAAAAGCAAGTGATTATCTAGGGTTTGGTTAGGGTTTTCTAACACGTAAATTCTGAAGAATATCTTACTAAATGCAGTATCAATTGCTATTACAATGTCTAAGCTGTAGATTACCTGGGGAAAACTTGCAGAACTGACATAAGTATGGAACTGTGGGATGTGTCGATTGAACTTTTAAGATATAAAGCAAGCTCCCTTTAAGAATACAGTAATGATGAAAACCCTCTGAATGGAGAATACACTTTCTTTTTCTCCAGAGGAACTCATCCATGCACTGGGGTTTTGTACTGTAAAACTAATATGGTTGTCCTCAGCAAATGGTCCTGATTTATAGTACTGCAGGATGCTTTGGTTGTTAGCAGAACTGTTGCCACTGCTGAAACTCTTTGCTCACTTTTGTGGGGATGAAAAAAAAGGCCTTGGAAAGGCCTTCTTGGGCATTTTGCTGCTAAAATGAGGTCTTTTTCAAGACCTTAACAGTATTTGCTTGTGCAGTATCGCAAAGCATTAACATAAAAAGAACATTCAGTAATACTATCAGGAAACATAAAAAAGCCATATCTCATAAAAATTAGGCACTCATGAGGACTTTTTCACACTCAGAGGACATTCTGGGGAGGTAGTACACTCAGCCCATGCAAAAGAAGCAAAAGCTGCCAATGTCTGAAGGACCATGTCATTATTACACTGAAGTGGTCTCAAGCTCTGTCCTTCAGGTTAACGGGAAAATTGATTCTCTGCCTGTAACCAGAAGCAAGGATGAGAGGATGGTACCTTCTTGTGGAATGGTACTAAGGTTTGTTATATGTTCACTGGTAGAAAACATTTTCTGGTTTGTTTCCACAGGATTTGTTTCTTTCTGAGTTCTCAATCCATTGTGAAAAACCTCTTTCCAAGAATTTCTGTTTTCTGGCTTTTGTGGTTGTTTCATTATGTCTACTTTCCTCTTGTTGCTTCTTCCTTTCCATTCATATGGGTAAAGAACTAAAATCAGAAGCATTTTTCATGAACAGTCTTATGATATTTGGAATCAAGCACATTATTCAGGATCTCTTCTTCTTGCATCGTGGTTTCAATTGAAAAATTAAAAGAAGGGTTACTCAGCTTGTCTGAATGTATATACTTTGGCTGACCCTTTTCGATTTTCAGCAGTGAAAAGGATGTCCCACCACAATAGTCATAAATTGTAAGTCAGATAACCTAAAGCAACTAGGACAGGGCTTTGCTCTGCACTTCAGAAAAACATCTCGTCACTTTTTTGCTTTTGTTGATACTGTTGTTGTCCTTCCCTTGGAAGGGCTGAAGATAGGCAATCTGAGAGATGTTTTTTAAATATCTTATGGATTTTTACTCCTTCTTGAGCTTGTATTCATCTTAAGACTCAACAGAAGATAACAAAGAAAAAGTGCTGATCCTGAAGTGAAACAATGATTGAAGCGATCCAGTTATGTATGAAGCAAAAGGTCCTCCATAGTCCTGTTTAAACTCCAGATTCTTTGATGTGATTCTACCAAAACTCAGAAAGAGCCAAAAATTGCTAATTTTCTGTGCTAAAATTCAGAACGTGCCACGTTTCAATTATCCTACAACTATCCAGAGCAGACACAAAAATCCCTCCACCAATATCCCACTTCTCCTCTGTCCCCTCAGAACAGAACATCACAACAGTCCATACTGCTGTTTTGCATCTAACAGAGCCAATAATGAGTAAGACAGTGTTATACACCTTTGCTGTGCCCTAAAATAGTGAAATATTTGTGCACATGAGGTTATTTAGTGCATGGATACGGGATAGTACAGTCATATACCATCCCATGCAAATTTTTGTTGCACGCCTGGTTCTAAGTGGGACTTTTTAATTAATCCCTGAAATGGCAGTGACTCTGAGTTTATGTAGATGTAGATAATTTGCTAGTACTAACCAGCAGAAAAGATGTCCTTTTCCACAATCTACAGCGGGGGCTTTTAGCATAGGAAAACTAAGCGTATCTGATCCTGTTGAATTTGATCCTTGTCTTGTTAGCCTTACTGCTCTTTCACAGCCCGGTATAGGACACCATTTAATAGCAGGATTATTTTCAACAAAGGCCTGTGGGGAAAAAAAGGAAAATATTTTACCACATAAGATCATATTTCATCAATGATATAATACAATCTGTATTCATAATCTTCCTTTAAAGGAACAAAGCCAAAAAGCATAAGGTCAACCTTGTAGCTACTTTGATAGGCTTTTAAAAATAGTTATAAAAAGGGAATAGTTTAATCTCCACCTCAAAAATCTTTGGGTGCTTTTGGTTTGGTTTTGTTTCATTTTTTTGAAATAACAACAGTACTCCAGACTTATGCTAAGATGCAAATGACTTACATCCCAAACAAAATGTTCAATGTGCGCAAGGCAATTTATTTGTGATACGGCTTACTGTAAACTTCTACTATATAGGCACTGGCAATATACTCATTAACAGAACTGATTCTTGTAGTTGAAAAGAATTAAAACCTTACTGATTAAAACAAAAATCCCACAATACATTCCACCCACAATAAACTTGAAATTAGAACTAGACTAACTCAGGAATTTATCTCCAATCTTTTTTGGTTAATGTAGCACGTCCTTTTTTGTAAAACTTACATCTAATAAATGAGGAGGAAAAGGAACTTTCGTTACTTTGCTTCAAACCTATGCCACTTGAAATATGAAGATGTAAAAGATTAATCAGATATGGTCATTTAATTTGCATCTGTGTAAGACACTTACTGTGTATTAGAGACCTGTCATACAGAGAAAGTATTGTACTGTAAACAAAAAAATATTTCCCTACTTTCTTTTGCCCTGCCACCACTGATAAAGTAGCACACTATCTCAAAGACTAGTTAATTGCTACACTAGTATAAAAGAAAAAAGATGAATTAAAAGATTGCTTTTAAAAACAAGTTACAATGATGGAAATAAACGCATTAAAAAATCAAACAGGAAAACCAAGTCAAGGTCTTCCTGCTTCTCCTCCTACATGTAGCAATCATATCAAGCACTGGACGGAAAAAAAAAGTAATTAACTTGTACCAATAGATCTTTAAAATGGAAACAGGTACTATACCTGAATGTAAACAGTCGCTTGGTAATAAAAATAATTCAAAAACTCTTAAAAATTATAGATTGCCAACACAAACAAGTCTGGTTGATTAAAAGCTTCATATCACCCCTTATGAACATTAGTTTGATCAAACCATTTTTTAATACTGCATTAGGTTACACATTATGGAAGTATTGCATTTGTGCTTAAGGAATAAATATAATGTTCTTTCTTTTTTCTCAGTGATATACCAAACATCAATATTACGGCATACAAAACAGCCAATAATTCAATGTACATATTAATTTATGAATTTATAATTATCAATTAATTTGAATTTCTACTTGGAAAGTTACAGATATATTGCAGCATTTCACATAGAAGTTGAAAGTTATTTTTTATAAAATGAAATACAGTTCAAGAGTACAAGAACAGTATGACAATTTACCTTAATGTCAAATTGAAGGTATCTTTTGTCCATCTCCTTGGAAACCACACTTTCTATGATGTCTACAGGCACAAGCTGGAAACAATCATATGCTGGGCAAAAAATGTTGTGAGCTTCACCTTCCTGAATTTTCAGATTCAAAAATCTGCCAGAATTTTGTCAGTCAGTATTTGTGAATAAAAAGTAAAAATTAAAAGGCTGTTGAATACTTTATATTAGGTTCACATATATTCACATTAATCAATTTTTAAACAAAGAATAGGAAGTATCCCTTTCTGCTCAAAAGGGCTACGGATTTGATGAACAGCACAATTTTTTAAAAAAAAAAAACCCAACACTGCCATGGCTCAAAGGTGAGCACCATCAACTAAGCTTAGCCTTATCTGTTCGTGGTTTCCATCCTTGTCAGAGACAGCTATGCAATGTTTAATTAAACAGAGCATTACTTCTAACTTAAATCAGAAACGGAACACAGAAGTGTAATTAATCTAGGAAATAATTAATTTGATGTGCAATTAATTTTTACAACTGTGCTAGTCAAAATAGGTCTGCTCTTGGAAACAGGTTTCTAAATGGAGAGCTTCATAGTCCCTAAGCACCAGAATGCAAGACAGAACGAGCTCAGAAATCTGCTGAAAGCTGGACTTTAACTAACACTGTACAGAGTTGTTTAGTTTAAAAGCTGTAATTTACTTATTAATCTGACATCAAGGATAATACTCATCTCATCTAACTTTAATCTTCTAAAGGACAGGCAGCTATTCTAAGTCAATCACCTGGGATCCTTTGATAGTTAAGGTAGAAAGACTTGCCAATTCATCCCATCTTAGATTCAAATCTTAGAATGGGATAACTCAGTCCTGGCTATGCTCCCAATGATTTAGAAATGACTGGCTCAGGAAGATGAATCCCACCCTAGACGTGCCACTGCAAACACTTGCTTGACATTGAACCGTAGCTCTGAGTGCACGCACAAATCGCAGTACACATAGTCCAGCACCCAAATTAGAAGCACCATGTCAAGCCAGTGATCTCGTGGTAACTTCTGCATCGCTGCATAACAATTTGCAAGACAACAGAACTATTCATTTCCTTGCCACTGAAAAGAATTGCCTTCTAAAAGCTCGTACGGAAGAGAAGTGCTCTTCCTTAACACAGGCTGAATAGGTTCATATAAATTGGGCTGATCTGCAGTAGAAGTAGCTGTGCTGATATGACACTATAACAAGACACTGTAGCGGTACGGTTCAAGTAGTACAATCTCCTGAATGGGGAAAAAGATGAATATAAAGGCACTGCATACAGATATAATTATTCATAGGAAGTATGATTAATATTTATACTAGTATAATTATCCATGTCTGAGTTTTACTAGCATGACTATTCTGACTGAAAAAAAAAAAAAGCAGTAACAAGAGCATTACGCTAATAGAACTTCTAAGATAAATCTACTCCTCAGTTATCAGCCCTCAATGTAAGAAAGCATTTTAATTGCTTTTCTGACTGGAAATGGATTTATGATTCCTAAGTTTAGTGTGCTTAACTAAGAGACGGAATTAAGCATGTACTTAATTTAGTAAGTGTAAACCCCAATGCTGCCAACACCACGCATACACTGAGCAAATCAAGAGTAGGCTCATCTATTTACACACAGACTTGAAACATTTGCTTAAGAGTTTTGCTGAATCGGGACTCAAACAAATGTTATGTAAGCCTAAAACAGTTGATGGCCACTTTGAGTGACAACTTAAATATTTGACAGGGTCAAACCAGAAATTCTTTGAAAGCCAAACAGTACTTTAACATTAGCTGTTTATGGTCTCTGTCCTTTCCTCGTCAAAATGGCAAGGACGAACGTTTCTCAAGAGATAGAAAAGTGCATATACTCACGCCTCCCAGCATGCTCTGCAGAAGTCATGTCCACAAGGCATATCCACTGGGTCTTCAAATACAGAAATATTACACATACAAATGCCACACTGTAGATGAAAAGAATACTTCTGATTAAGAAATACACTTAAGGCTTTTAAATTGTTAGAAGAACACATTATTTTTGAAAATCACAGCAAAAATTTAAAGAAGTGCTCACTAGGGGAAAAAAATTAAGTATAACCAGAAAAAAAAATATTTAAGCTGTAGAAATAGAAATGTGAAAGATTAGGTATCTCTGTTTCTATACCTCCCTATCCAAACAGCACATTTCGGGGTGCCCTCAACCACGCCCTCGAGCAGAGGACCTGCAGAATTCTGGGACTTCGAAGTTAGAGTCCCGGGGACAAAAGGGACCTGAATTTTCCATCAGCTTCACAGGCAGCCAGAAATGGAGCTTGGAGATGACAGAGGCTACAGGAAATGTTTATCATCTCACACGATCGGGTCTAAATCAAGGCGGAGGTATGCGGTTGTGCAACAGCAGCAACTACTGTAAGTAATAATCTGCATGAATACTATTTTTTTTTAAATACTATTGTGATCAAAATAAAGAATAAATTAAGCTACAGATATTCCAACAGAAGATACCTGCTGAATTTTATACAACTAGGTACTATAGAAAAAATAACATAGAGTATTAAGACCCTTACTCTGAAAACATTTAAAGCACAGGGATGAAACTACTGATTGCTTGTGGTTAGGTGTGGAAATAAATATTCATGTTCTTCAAGGAGTACAAACGGATTTTCCTTTCCTTTGGAACAAAGATTCCATGAAAATTTACTTCAACTTCCAACACATCACATACTATACACACATAGGACATTTTGAAAAAGTTAGCTTATAGTATTTCACTTTCTAAAAGCACTTGTGTTAACAGCCAAACCACAATCAAACCAAAAAAGTCGGCCTTTAAAGTGTAAAATTCGATGAAGGCACTTATAGTTGTTTCAGTCATTTCAGCTTATTGTCTTGCCAAAATTAAATATTTCAGAAGTTGACAATGCATCAAAAATGTTCACTATTAAATTTACACAAGTTTTCAATTCTGTTTAAAATGTAACTTTAAAATGAGGAATTTCATGAAGCCCTGAGTTCAAAATATCAAGTACAAAACATTTACTAGCGCAGTTTTAATCATAAGATAGGATGTAAATGCAAGATCTGAAAAGGAGCTTTATAGCTTGTGGGTTTGTTGTATCTATTCCTTTTAGTTTTCATTTTCCTGCCAAAACGAGAGACTTCAGAACAATATATATTATTTCATAAACATTTTGAAAAATATTATTTTCATAGCTCTTTATAAGATTTTTAAATGAACAGCAATACTACATATATTACTCTGGATTTGGATTTAGACACACTGAATCTAGAATGGCAATCATTATCCAAACCTGCATTCCTGGCTTATGGGCCACCAACGACAAACAATCACACAATGTAAAAGTGAAGACAAGTAATCTTTCATTACACATTTTAATTAGGAAATGTTCCTGGACAACATTTCACTGCCAATGTAGCTAAATGTGGGATAACATTATTCCTTCTATAGCTTCTTTTTCAGCA